>NC_056727.1:1206252826-1206310326 GCF_019279795.1 Protopterus annectens
ATGGCAAGACTTCCTGTAGAGCCTGGTATTAATCATACCACCATTAAGTTTCTCCACAAATACATCCAAGAACTGTAACCTAATCTCAGAATAGTCTACCGTAAATCTCAGAAAATCAGTAGTATCATTGATATCTCTAATGAACATATCCAATTCCTCAGATGTACCCTCCCATAAAATAAAGTTCCGCTGTGGCGACTCCTAACCGGGAAAAGCCAAAAGACACAAATATATATATATATATATATATATATATATATATATATATATATATATATATATATATATAAATGTGTGGTGCATCTAATAGTGAGGCTTTCGCTTGGAGAAAATAACTAAAGCTAGAAGTTAAGTAAGGTTCAGAAGTTTAGCTCAGGAGTTAAAAGACAATGACAAGATAAAAATCTGTTGTTAAAATGGGAGCTGCCCTGAAGCTAGCTGGTGTTATGTTACAACATAAAATATTTAAAGTTGTTGTTTTTGACTTTGAGAACCAGTGCTGCTGACTTAAAGGAATACCTCTCATCTGCCCAGATTTTCACAGACTCTCCAGATTTTTGCTTCATATCTTGATCTGTTCTTCATAAAATTTGTGGTTTTCTAGCAAATCATGGAGGACTGAAGTCATTAAATAATCTCATACATTTGAGATTCAGACCTCATATCCTTCAGAAAATGCATGCTACACTAATTCTATTATTTCAGCCACTGTCTAAGTTTATAAGAGCAATATTTGAACTCTGTCCCTATTTTTGGGCCTTTATCACCATTATTTTAGGCTTTGTCCAGATTTCTTGTGCTAAGAGGTTGGGAGGTATGCTTGAAAGGCTGTTGATATTCATTTGGAAGAGAGTTGCGCAAAGAGTATCTTTGGTGTAAGCAAAACTCAGCCTGCATTCCTCTAAAGGTTTTTAAAAGTTTTTTTTTGAAAAGGATGAAGATTGCTTGGAGGAATTGGAATCCATTTATGGAGATTATTATGACACACAATATTTTGGCAGGGTACTGTAGAAATTGTTTTTTACATATATGAAGCATGCTTACTTTCACTGCTGTTATTTTGAATTGAGCCAAGTTTGTTTTATCTGAAGCAAAATAAGTTGAAATATATTGGCAAACAGTCTGGGAATATAGGCTTCATATGAAAAAACAGATTGAAGTGGGGGTGGGGAAGAGAGAGAGAGAGATTGCCTCATACAAAAATATTCTTTGTTTTCTGTTATTAATGATACTTTACATTAACGTGTTTTTTGATGGAATTAAACATCATATAATCATATGTTTGTGTGTGTGTGTTTGTGTAGATATAAGTATATATATATATATATATATATATATATATATATATATATACACACACACATACTATATATATATATATATATATATATATATATATATATATATATATATATATATATATATATATACATGTTGTTGTTGTTCTTTCGGCTTTTCCCGGTTAGGGATCGCCACAGTGGAACTCCGGTCTGCTAATGCGCTAATGATTGGCAGTAGATTTTCACGAATGGCGAGGTGCCAGCTCGACGTTCATCCTTCAACAAAGTCACGCCCGTTTACGCATGTCTTTCGAATGCCCACCCAACCGCGTGCAGGACATGCAGACTCCACAAAGAAGGCACTACCTGCACTCCAGCCGAGAATCGAACAGGAGAACCTCTTGCTGTGAGGTAACAATGCTATATATATATATATATATATATATATATATATAAACGTTTGGTCTAAACCCGGGGACTAAGTGAAAATAAATACTACAAAAAAAAAAAACACACACGTGGATGACAAATGCTCAAGGAATTTAATTAAAACATTAAGCACTTTAATCCTTCTTTTACAAAGACTTCATCAGAATAAAAATACAAATGAATATGCTTCCTTAAAGATCAAGTGCAAAGTTTTCTTTTACAATTTCTTTTTGCTATAATTATGTGCAGAATATGTGAAGTGGGCTTTCTTATTCTAAAATATGTAGTTTTTACTTCAGTGAACCTGTATTTATTAAATTTAACAAACTGGAGTTTTTGTTTACAGAATGCTGAGCAGCTGTGTAATTGCTTCCTGATTCCGTGAAGCAAATGATTAAAAAAAAAAAAAGAAAAAAAAAAGAAAAAAGAAATGGCAAAAAAAAAAAATTGCACTTGATCTTTAAATACATGAAACATTTCATGATGTAATACACCAATCTAGAAATACGTCCCTTTTATCTAACTCTGTATTGCTTTGGCTTCAAAATGCGGTTAATTGAAATACAATCATTAATCCTTAATGATTTGTCTGCTCCCAAAATAATTTGCCAGTGAAACTCCCTACACAATAATAAATTATTCCAATCACCTTTGTGTTCATTTTTCATAACTTTGTCTAAAATAAAGAATGTGAATTTATTGGCATTAGGGCACTCCATGTTTTGTTTAGCTAATGCACTGGATATATTTATAGTTTGCCATAGAATGCAGATATTGATAGATATGTTATCTTAGTTTGTTATGCGTTTTTTTCTATATATAAAGCTGGGCAAGCTGTTCCTTTCATACTGCAATTGAAGCAACATTTACATGTGATCACCTCTAGTATGATTGCCAGTCATAATACATTTACCCAGGTGTATATATTGGTGTTACAATTTTTTGGACAAAGTGATGTCCATCATTCCACAAATAATGGCTACATCTAATCATGTAAGAAAAGTAGACATTAGTACAGTTTTCCTGGACCACTGGATCCAATTATCTTGTGGGATCACTGTAAAGAGATCACAAATATCAGCAGTCACTAAATAACAATTGCTGCAATATGTGACCAGTCTTGAAATATCTAAAAAATGCCAACAGTCCCTAAGGACATAGAGAAATTTATTCATGATTCCCTTTAATTCCCTATTTATATAGGAAATTAAAGGGAATCATTCATTTCATCTTACTCAGCTTGGCCAAAATAATAGGCCTAAAATGGGGATCCTGAATATTTTTATGTATATTGGGAATCCCAAATATGTGAGATAAAACCAGAAATCTAACCTGTTCAAATTTATAAAGAGTATCAAGGGACCTATGCTGTGTATAATTAGTTGTCCTGACTGAAATCATTGTTGCAGTATTCCTGACATATGGGCTGTCACTGCTAAAGTCAGCTGGGGTACCAAAGCTTTATCTACCCGAGGTCATATGTCAGATACATGACCTTTAGCTTGTATGCCTTAGGGTACATAGACAGACATATGAACATGGATACTCAAGACTATTTCACCTCCAACCCAAATACAGGTTGTGTATCCATCAGACTGATTGCTCTTTGGTTATTGGCACTTTTGCTTCAATCATTTATCCAGATAAGTGCCCTATTGGGGAATCTTCCTTTTTACTTACGCTACTTTGTTGAAAGTTATTAGATGTCACCTAAGAGAAGTAAGTGCAAGCGTGGTAGGCAGATTCCACACAAGGATTTACATAGCAAGTGTCTTTTTTTCCTAGGCCTGGAACATGGTCACAAATCTTGCTCAGTCTTTCAGTTATTTGTTCCCAAATGCTTTAGGTTGAGGATTTCCATTCTCAACATCTTTATAGAGACCTGGCATCTTAAACGCTTGGCTCAGTCAAAGATAGCTGATATCCCTCTGCCACTGAAGAAAAAACTAAAGAGGCCTCAAATGGATTTGCAGTCCAACTTTTCTGACTTCAACATATCTGCTGAGATTCCATAACCCAGGGTACATCAGGTTACCTCTCAGTTTCCGACTACCAAGACCCTCATTGGATGTGGATATGGCTCCTGAGGACTTGCAGACTACTGATACATCTGATGGACTTCATTTCATCATTATTTCAGATGGATCACATGGTGTCTTACTAATTTTAGTTAGGAAAGAGATCCCAGGCTCTCTACTAGAAGTCAGGCAGGTTTCCAGACCTGCACTTCTCTCCAGGTAGACATCACACCTACAAAGAAAAGCAGAAAATAAGGCATGTGGCCTCTCCCTCATCATCTAGAGAAAAGGAGTGTACAGACTTCTCACAGGGGTTGGTAAAAACAATTATGACTTTGAAACCTCTCTTCTTTGGGTCTCTGTAACTACAGGCTACTTTGCAAAAAACTACCTTGGTTTCTTCTTTAGAAAAAAAAACAGGACTATGATTCTGACCATTGTCTGGACAATTCCTCTCAGCTGTATTCTTCAGAACATCTCTCTTCTGGTGAAGAGAACTCCCTCTCACCAAATTCCCCTATTGAAGAAGTTTCTTTTTGGGAGACTATACAGAACATGATGAAACACTTTGAATGGCAATCCATGCAGATCTCTGATATTCAGAAGAGGTATTATAGCCTATTGAAGGTGAGTACCTCTGCCAGTTCTCTAGTCCCACCTGTCTGCAAGACTTTCAAGGATGCCATTCAGTCCACCTCTTTTGTACCTGATTCTCAACCACTAGCACCTAAAAGACCAGACAGGTTTTACAAGGTGCTTGATGACCTAAATATTTATACAAGAATCCTGTGGCAGACCCCTCTGCAGTATCTCTTTCTTTAGATAAGCCTTTTAAACTCCCACCCATTGCTAATGCCCTACGTACAGACAAAGATAGTAGAGGTATGAATAGATGGGGAAAGAAGGTTTACACCTCTGCTGCCATTGCTTTTATGGCAGTAAGCTACCAGACTGAAATCACAGCAAGAGGTTCTTTGGTTCAATTCTTGGCTGGAATGCCTTCTGTGCAGAGTCTGCATGTCCTCTCTGCATTTCCATGGGTTTCCCCTGGGTTCTCCAGTTTCCTCCCACATTCCAAAGACATGCATCTAGGCCATTTCTCCCTGGGCCTCCACTGAAAACAGGCTCTGTCCAAGCCAGACTTTCCTGGTCAACAAATGTTAAATAAATAAATACAATAAATAAATAAACAAATAATATGTGCAGATGCCACTGAATCTGTTATTTGCAGATATGCATGGCTTCACAGTCAGCCTATCCATGAGAATTTCAAATCAAAAATTTTAGACTCTCCCTTGGACGAAGACTTGCTGTTTGGCCCTTAGGTGGCCAGCCTGTTCAAAATTCTCCAAGACCAAAGTAAGACCATGAAAGACCACATGCAGATTCTAGTCTCCTCATTTCCCAGATACCATAGGGACTGGCCATCTAAATCTACCTCCTTCATTAGAAGCAATCCTAGGACAGCTCAAAAGAAAAGAAAAACCCTGGAAAAAGGTGCACTGAAAAACTCCATAGGGAACCTCCAGTGGAAGACCTCCCTTTGGAAGCAAAGATCAATGACTACCTCTGTAATACCCCTTCCCCTGCCTTCAATTGCATTACCCCTCTTTTCTAAAGACTGTTGCTCTCGCTGGTCAGGTGGGGGAGCTATTACAACAGACAAGTGGGTTCTTTCCGTCATAAAGGATGGTTATGCCATGTTTTTTGACAGGACTAACAGTGATGTGTTACATAAACAAACAGGGAGGCACCAGGTCTTACCAGCTATACAAGTTAGCACAGGATGCACGGAACTTGGTAGTTCAAATGGGAATCATGCTCACAGCCAGATAAATCCTATCCCAGGACAATGTGCTAGCAGACACCTTAAGCTGCTCTTTGGAAGATCCACAAGAATGGATATTGAATAGAGAGGTTTTCCAGATGATCACCCTTCAGTGGAGCACCCCTCAGATAGATCTGTTTGAGTCACCAACCAACCAACCAACCAACCAACCAACCAACCAACTATCATCTCTCTCAGTTCTGGACCAGGGCCCTTGTCCCACTGCCTGGAGAACACATGCTTTTTTCTTCCAGTGGACAGGGAGGTGTCTTTATGCTTTTACTTCTTTGCTACTTCTTCCAAAAATTCTTCTCAAAGCACAAAAGGAAGCACCCAGACTCCTTTTACTAGCACCATTTTGGCCAAGGCAGCACTAGTTTCCCACTGCTATTTCTCTAGACAAAGAGAAATGACAAAATACCTCTTCAACCGGACCTGATAACTCAGAAAAAAGATCACCATTCCATCCAAATCTGCCATCTTTCAACTTTACCCTATGGATGATAGGATTTTAATTCCTCAAAGACACCACTTCTCTGAAGAGATTGTTCAAGACCTACAAGTGATCAGAAGACCCACTACTAGAAAATATTACACAGTTAAATGGAAAACATTTACCAATTGGTGCTGCAAACATAGCCAGGGCCCACTCTCATCACAAGTTCCTGTTGTATTGCAATATCTCTGCAAACTACTTCAATCAGGCATGGCCTACTCTTCTATAAAAGGTCACCTGTCAGCTATCAATACTTGCCTTCCTCTTAGCCCTCTAATAATGGCTAGGGCAGATGTTAGGCTTTTCTGAGGGGAGTTTTGCATCTTAACTCACCAAGAAAACCCATCGCTCACCCTTGGGAATCATAATTTTGTGTTAGAAAAGCTTTTGAGTCAGCATCTTCTACTTCTATAAAATTCTGTACTTAGAAAACTATCCTTCTCTTGACTCTCATCTCTGCTAGGAGAGTTTCTGCATTACAAGCTGTCATGGCCATTCCCCTTTTGTTATTTATCACAAGGACAGGGTGACTCTCATGGCTAATCAATTTTTCATGTCTAAGGTAGTAAACAAGCTCTCCCTGAATCAGGCTATTCCCCTACCCACTTTCTTCCCCAATTCACAAAACAGAACTGGAAAGGATCGTATAGTCTCTGGACATTCACAAGCAACTCAGATTTTATCCAGACAAAACTAAATCCTTCAGAAAGACAGATCAGCATTTGAATCATTTATGAGCCCTAAGCTTGTCCAGCTAGTGTCCAAACAAGCAATTGCAGTTTGAATTTCTAAGGTTATCTCTTTCTACTACTCATACTATGGTAAAACCTTGCTTTTCTGCCCAAAAGTGCATTTCACTAGGGCAGTGACTTCCTCAGGGGATTTCCACAAAGAAGAAGGTTGCTGTGACAAAGGGAGCTACTGCCAGCACAGCTATCTGGAATTTTGTAAATAATTATATGTCAGTTGTGAATATCAACATGATTTATATAAAATGAGTGTGCTACAGCTATATTAGAACTGTATGTTCTGTGTATATCAAACTTGTTTGTACAGACATATGTTGAAAAAGGTTTTTGCAAAGTGCTTGAAATGTATCCACAGTGTACTCTACTAGAATAGAACAAAAATGTACATGCACTATTGTAACTGTTTAAATGTATATATTTTAACAGTGGAAACTGGAACACAGGAGGTTAACGTCAGTCTAGCAAACTTTAGAAAAAATAGCTGAAATTAAATTACTTTATGGCAGCAAGAGACAGAATGTCTGTGCTGAGAAGCTTTCTGTATTGTCTTGGAAGTGCTTTATTATTTTATGACTTCCAGCATCTGCCAAAGATCTGAGGTCTATGTATTTTCACAGGTGGATGCTAAATACTGCTAGCTTCCAGCAGTGGGGGTTTCATCTGGGATAGAGTCAGATGAAAAGAAATTATATCATTCTGCAAGCTATCCCAGTAGTAATATTTGAAATATTAATTTAAGAAGTCTCTTAGAGAGACACAGCATATTGTATTCTGTCTTGGACCTGACAACAACTAGAAGATCCATTCACCACATCTGCCTTGCTCTTAAGTAAGTTAACTAAGGTATAGTAATTCTCTTAGATTCAGTCAGGAATATAGTGAAGCATAGTTTAGATATTTTTCTTTATTAATTTGAGACTTTCCTGCAATGTTGTTTTAAATATTTCCTGAGGTTTTGAACTCTTATGTCACTGTTAATATATATTCAGTATTGTCTTATTCTTTTATTATTTATTATTAAATATATTTAAACATTCCATTGTGGCTGATCTGTGTAGATATATTTAAGTTCTGAGAGTACTTGCATATTTATTTGGTGACACTGTGTAGGCCACTCCTAATAGCCTTGCTCTTGGTCAAACTACCATTTGTATTAATAGTATCATCACACAGTAAGATTGGACACCCTTTGTTATGGGCCTTAAAGTAGCTGATAAGGAGTTGGATGGTGGCAGTGATAACTACCTTATAGTCTGGGCAAAATGGGGCATAGCTAGTAAACTTGTGCCAGCCTTTCCCAGGTGTGTGTGTGTGTGTGTGTGTGTGTGTGTGTGTGTGTGTGTGTGTGTGTGTATAAATCAAACCTTAAAGAGTGTGTGTGTGTGTCAGCTACTTGGGTAGGGACACAAAGCACTGGTTGGACAGAGAGGGTGCTGGAGGTCTTGGCTTGGCCACTCAGCTGAGATTTCAACTGTATAGCTGTGCCAGTGGGGAGTCTTACTGGGGATCTGGAAAAAGAGGGAGAAACCAGCCCTGGACTGACTGTGTCCCCTGTGTGCTCTTAAGGGAAATTGCACTTGATGCAGAAAGCTACATCTGGAAATAATGTGTGTGCACCTGTCATCCTCCCAATGTATGTCTCCCACTGTCGCCAGTGGTGAGGATGGAGGTTCCTTGATTACTGGTCCAGTGGTGCGGTGTCACAGTTGCCACTTGGTCCTGTATAGACACTTATATGTACTATGACTTCTTATTTTTATTCTGATGGTCTTTATAAAATAAGGACAAAAGCACATAATGTTTTAATTAAATTCCTTAAACGTCAATCATCTAAGTGTGTTTTTTTTGTTGTTTTGTATGCACACACAGTGGCTCTAGTACTCTAGACTGAATGAAGTATCAGTGCCTGAAATACCAGTACCTACTGTACATGCTGCTAGGATTAACAGTGGAGCATGCAGTATAACAGTGCAGCCCCGACATTCCCTGCTAACTATGTTGCTATATCATTTCTGGATTTATTATCTTTCTTTGCAGTTGTGTGACTGTGGAGTTAGTAGATTTAATTTCCAGGAGTGTGAGTGGTAAAGCCCTACATGTGCCACTTTAATTCCATGTTTTCTTAATTAGATGTTTGTTGATTGCAAATGAACTTTTTAGACATATTTTATGTTAATGAAATTTCAATGACAATGAAAAGAAATACAATCTATATATCTATATGTATTTATGTCTACCATCTATCTGTATATCTATCTATATCTATATATCTATATCTATATATATCTATATCTATCTCTCTCTGTGTGTGTGTATATATATATATATATATATATATATATATATATATATATATATATATATATAATGTAGAACAGTGTTATGTGTTTTTTTTATTGTGTTTATTTAAGTTGGGGGAGGGTTGGGTGTTTTTTATGTTTGTTTTTACTTTTGCTGTTTTGCATTTTGTTTTTTTGATTTTTTTGTGCTTTTGGTGTTTCTTCTGGTCTCAAGATAATAAAATTCTAAAATTCGATATTTCAGTATTTTGCGTATCAGAAGTGAATTCATATATGTATATACATACACGCACACACACACACACACACACACATTATATATATATATATATATATATATATATATATATATATATATATATATATACTTTTTTTCTATTTTTTTTCCCTGATATAAACAGATCAATAGATATAGTGACATCTATATGGGGAAGAGATGGAATGTGCCTTTAAATGGATCTGGTAATGTCACATTCTTGCAAAAATTAAACTGCCAGTTATTGTACTAGTTAGATTAATGATTGCTGTTAAGCATGACTAAAAACGATATAGCCAGGAAGGCATGAGACAAGAAGTTAGCTCCTTAGTAGAAGGTTCACTATAAGTTCTACCTGAAAGATCATGCTTTCTGGATGTGAACTGTCAGGACTGCCTGTGGATGTAGCCATAGGCAAGTTAAGGGAACAATCTTTATTTTGGTAAAATTGACAAAAAATCCTACCAAAGCCTCCAGCCATAATGTTTGCTAGGCAGCCTTTTAGTGGAGAGGTTGCATTGGAAAGCCTGTATGGTGGGGTAACCCCTAGAGAATGTGAATCTGCTGTATGAGTTATTCTACATATTACATCTATCTGGTAGAATGAACTGAGAAAAGACAATCTGTTTCCACATAGTTTTCATTTGTTTCTTCAGATACACTTTTTATTTTTATATACTGGTGCCTCCAATGGTTTTAAGATTTATACTTGTGGAGAATGTAGGCAGTTTGGGCAGGGGCATACCAAAACAATATGCTATTATTCTGCTACTTTGTGTGTGAACTCTTTGAGCTACATTCCTGAGAGACTTATGAACTAGAGATATTTGGCTATCTGTTGTGTGCTCACTTCTCTGACAAGAGTTTGGCTGTCCTGCTGTGATCTGATCCACAACCATGGAAGCACTGTTGAAAGATTTGGTAGACTCCAAGGAAGAGACAAATTAAAAATTGCTGCAGCTACAGCAACACAACTGTAAGACTGGCTCTCTCACTACTGAGCCTTTTATTTCCAAGAATGAGTTTTTTAAAGTAGCTAAAGCTTGGGACATGGGATTTCTGCTAGTTAACTGATGATTATCTTCTGGCCACAATGTGCATCTCAGCATCTCCTTGGTAGCCTTTATACAATCACAGAAGGCATGCTAGCCAACATAATTGTCACCTCAAGATCTGTGTCTGTCATTAAATAAAACTAATGAGGATGACATAAAAGTCAGGTCTGGTGGTTTAGGAAAGAGGTGCCATCCAAGGAAAATGGGTTGTCAGACTGGGCTAAAATACTTTCTTCCCAACTGACAGGGAAAGCATTAGCTACATATGTGGACGTGGAGCAGACTGTTGATACTAACTATTAACAATGCAAAAAAAAAAACGAATCCAGGGTTGGAGCATCTTCTGAGGTGCAAGCCATAAATCTACACAACTGGAATTTTAATGCTGGCAAGAGAGCAGATGAATGACTTAAGCATATGTTAAAGTTATAGTTAAATCCTGACAGTAAGAGTAAAATAAAAATTTTAGAAATTCTAGCAATGGACAGTTATAAAAGGGTATTACCAAGTAGATCAAGCAGGTGTGCATTGCAAAATGATCCCAAGAGCTGTGACAATTAGTAACTTTAGTGGAATGCATATTAGTGAATGACACCTTGTTTCAGACATAATTGTCTGCTTCTCCATCTAAAGTTGTAGTAAGAAATGTATAATCTCCAGTGAAACAAAAAGTTGCAAGTAATAAGACAATTTGCTTCAGATGTGGAGAGAGGGGTCACATAGCTAGATTCTGTTTCACTAAGACAGAAAGTATTAGTAGTAGAAATGTAGAAACTGATATGCGTGTTATAAATGAAATTGTTCCTATGCGATGTGATAAAACTGCAGTAAGAATACTGCATAAGAATTTTGCCTGTATATTACAACCAAGCTAGTAAAGTGTACTATATTTTATGAAGGTAGAGAAGTAAAGCTATACTGAATTCTGAAAGCATGATTACCCTTGTCAAAGGTTCATATGTGTGTAAATATAAGATTAACAACAAAGGATGGCAGTAATAAAAAGGAATATCCCCTCTCACATGTAGAAATTCAAGTTTTACATCCTATGGCTATAACATCTGACTTGACTCATGATGCTACATTAGACAAAAACATTTTGCCCTCTTTTGGCTTAATGGAAGCATGAGAGAAGGGAGCACCCACCCACAGACAAAATGTGACAGGTAGTAACCATATGAAATATTGCAGCACACTTAAGCAAGTCCAGTAATGTGGAGACTGAATTGCAAAAATCCAGAATTAAATCTATTAGGTCTGAGATTGCTGTTTCTCATAATATTCCCTTTTCTCTGAGGTATGTCAGTCTTGGAGTTGGTAAACATAAGTTTGGGGATGTGGGGAGGCTTGCTTCTCAATATCAGGTAGGTGCATCAGGGCTTTCACCTCTGAAAAAAAGAAGTTTAAAGGGAAGAGTCTTGAGTCAGGGAGCTGTGACATGCTGATACCTCTAATAAGAAAGAGGTAAAACAACAGCTTAATATGCCCATTCAGTATAAGAATTTAGGAGTAGTGGAAAGCTGTTAAAGAGATCCAGAATCAAATTAAGGAAGGTGGAATGAGGATGGAATCTACAAAGTGGGCTAGAATCTGTTTGTGATCAGATAGTACAAATGATCATGTGTGTTACCAGAAACCTATACCAATGATGAAACAACAGAAACCCAATACTGTAAGAAATCTCAGTGTAGGAACTGAAGATGAGCTGATAGAAACCTCTGAAATAAAAATTAGTAGAAAATAGATGTCTGCACAGAGACTTGCAAAAACATGTTAGAAAAAATGGAGATGATAATTATAGGAGAAGAAAGACACTTAAATGAGGGCCATTAGTACAAAGAAATGGCTGTAAGTACTAAACATGAGATATGCAGAGCCCTAAACCAATTTCTGTTCAAGAGGAACAGAATGAGACCTGTCAAGAAGCTTGTTTAGATAATGGAAAAGTTAATTAGAATGAGATTTTCATGCAGAACTACATTTTGTAGGGAAAGACACAGAAGACGCTGCAGTGCCAGTGTTATTGTACAAAGAAGGCATACCTTCCACCACAAGACAAGCAAGTGAAGATAGTAACTTTGAAACAGTAAATATACAGGTAAGCTACATAACCTTAAAACAAAGCTCAGTGGGAAGATGATACTTTGAAAAGAGCAATATTTAATATAATTAAGATTAATATTAAAGGAGAAGATTGTGAACAAGATGTTACCATTACTTCCTACCACTATTTTGAGTTAAAAGGTGGCCTCATACAGAGTTTGTAAATGTAATGGGGAAACATTACATTGGTTGTTTGTACCAGACTTATAGCACCCTAGTATTGAAGCTAGCCCATAATTTCATGTTAGCAGGTCACTTGAGATCGATAAAACTAAGGCAATTAAAACTAAGGCAAGGGAGATAGCCTTATTTTATTGGCCAGGTGTAATGAAAGAAATGTTAAATTTCAGTGCTTCTTGTCCAGAATGTCAGAACACTGCATTCTATCCTGGATTTAAGACTATATTGATTCCAATGCCTACTATGGAGGTGCCATCCAAACACAATACTGTGGTCATTGTAGAACCACTAATTCAATGTAATGATGGATATCAGGACATACTAATAATAATGCACTATCATGGAAATTTCCAGAAGGTGTACCATTGTATAAGGTTAATACAAAAACTATTGCCAAAGAACTGTTATTGTTATTCTCTGCAGTGGACATCCCTAAAGAAATATGTACTGATCTATGCACTCCCCTTTTCAAGGTTATTGCTTCAGTTGTTTCACTGATTTAAAGTTAAGCAGTTAAGATGTCACTATACCATCTATCGACTGATTGTTTAGTATAGGGATTCAATATGATTCTGAAATCTATGTTAAGAAAAGTGATTGACTCAAATGATATAAACTTGAGACCAGCTGCTTCCCCTACTTGATGTTTGTAATAAGAAAGATGCTCCAAGCTTCAACTAAGTTTACCCCATGTGAATTCTGGTACTGTAGACATCTCAGAGGAGTGTCTGATACAGGATTGGATATACCTGGATATGCCCAAAGTAAAGAAGCACAAGAGGAAAGCCCAAGAAATGCAGCAATTAATTTATAGTAAGAATATCTGACTTAGAAAACTTAACCTAGGAGATCATGTTCTAGTATTAGTGCCCACCACTGAGAACAAATTTCTTGCTATGTGGCATGTACCATTTAAAATTATTAAAAGAAGGAGATACAATTAATTACAAAGTTAGGTAACCAAGAAAAGGAGAGAGAGAGAGCAAATCTGTCACATTTTTGTAGTCATCGTCATCATCAACAACCTTTCCCCCATTTTCACATGGGTAAGATAGTGTTGTGTCAACTGTCACCTTCTCTCTCAATTCAGAGTCACTCTTCTACCTTCTTCAACAGTTATGCCTGCTTGCCTCAGGTCTTCTGTGATACTATATATTTCTTGTCTGGGTGTCTTTATCTGCTTTTGTCTTCTTCCTGGATCTCCTAAATCTGCTTTATCAAATTTCCATATACTTTCTTGTACATTGACTTTCTCTAGGGCAACTTTGTCTCTGATGCCCTAATTTATTCATCTGTCTCACAGTGGGCATCCTACTCTACATCTCAGGCAATTCCTTCTCCGTCACATCAAGCTTTCTCAGCTGTTCTGACTTCATTACCAAAGTTTCATTGCCATACAGAAGCAGCGATTGCACCACTATTTTATGCACCCTGCTTTTCTACTTCTTTGGCATTTTTCTGTCACACATTCGACACTTTGTTCCAACTGACTATAACACCTCTGATTTTAGATTTGCCCTCCTAATTCAGGTTTCCCTTTTCTTCAGGTACACTTCTCATATATTTGAATCTGTTAACCTGTTACATTGTTGTTCCTTTTATCTCATTGTTAAGATTCTTTTGATTTTCCAATTTGCTGTCATGGCCACCGTCTTGTCTGTGCTAAGTTTCATCCCAGTTTTGCATTCCAGTCCCTTGTCATTTGTTAGAATATACTAATGCTATGAGTAAATGTATGTTTAGCTACAAGCAGAAGTTCATACAACAGAGACAAGATAATATGTACGTAAAGTGCAGTTGGAAGAATCCTTGTCAACAGTAGAAAAGCAGGCAATAACAAAATTGTTAGTAATGAATGAAGGAGTGCTCTCAGACAGACATATCTACTAGAACTAAACTGATAGAAATTAACATAGATGGAACATAAATAGAGACTAAACTGATAAAACATAAAATAGAACATAACATAGAGACAACAACTGAAGTGGTTAGAGTAAGACCTTACTGAGTACCAGTGTTTCCAAAACAATTAGTAAAAGAAGTTCAAAAGATGCTCAAACTTAGGGTGATAGAGTGAATGGATCATCTCAATAGTGCTAGTTGCTAAATTTGATGAAAGTATCAGATTCTATAACAATTTTAGGAAACTGAATTTTGATGTTTTTTTCCATGCTCAGAGAGTAAGCTAGCATACCTTATTGGAAGAGAGGTTGTCTTATAAATATGTATGCCTAATTTTGGAACTATTGCCTGTCCCTTGACGGATATCCCAAAAAGAAATGCTGTTGTCAAGGTGCAATTATCTCTTGAGGCAAATAGTTAATTGAAGGAACTAAAAAAATATACAACACATTGAAGAAACTGAACAAAATATCATATTTTAAACTAGTTCCCAATTTTACTGAAGTTTTTACCCAGTATTTGGATGCATCACAAGTAGGTTTGGGAGCAGTGCTATTTCAAAATATTCACAGTAAGGTGACCCTGTTTGCAATATCAGTTGAAAATTAAGCAATGCTGAAAACATATCTTCTGCCACAGAGGTAGAAAGAGTGTTTCACTGTAATGTGGGCCTTCTAGTCATTAAAATATTACCTGAAAGGTAGACACTTCAAGCTGGTGATTATTCATGCCCTAATGTAGTAGCTGAGTCAACAAGATGACAATATAAAATTATTCCGCTGTGCACTACCCGTCCAAACCTCCCAATACATGGTCACTCATAGACCTGGGCAAGCAAGTAGGAAACCTGATGGTCTATGTCTTACAATCCATTAGTGTAAAGCCAAAACTGGTGTTTTTGTGCTGGGGAGGGTACTTGTAACATCTTTTATGGAGAGTAAGATGAGATGTACTTCTAAATGAATATGGAGGCAGTATATGGTTTAGGAAAATTAGACAGTTATTGTAATAATTGGAATTATGATTGCCAATCAAGCCAATAATTAAGGCCAGAGCTGTAGCTAACAATTATGGCAGTCTTGTGCCATTCCCTGATCTGGTACCCTCTCTCAACTTGAAGTTGAGGAGTTGAGGAGCAAAAAAAAAAAAAAGAGAGAGAGAAGGGTCTTCTTTTTTGTTTAAAACTGTATCAATGTTTGTAAAAGTGCACTAAAGCACTGCAGTTCTGATAGAAAATGCAATGCCAGCATTCAGTTTTGAATACCAGTAATGCTTTAAAGACTGATCGGCATCTGTCAGCCATGACCCCTGAAAACTTGCAGCCAAAGTGTTTGCCCCTTTACCCTATTGTTGCTACACCTGTGCAAAAGGATGTAGCCTGGAAGGCACAAGACCGAAGTTAATTCCTCAGCTGGAGGTTCATAATGGGTCAGACCAAAGGCACTTATTAAATGATCATGGTTTCTGAAGGTAGATGATCCAGCATGGACAATTTGTGAATCTAGCCTGCCGCAAGTTCAGATGAAAATTTTTTTGGGGGTGGAGCTGAAAGGAAGGCCTGGAAAGGCCTTCAATTCTGGTCTGTGGAGCCTGCTACCTGAGAGGCTTGTGGAACTGAGTCTGTTGGGCAGAGTAACCCTACAAAATATGAACTTGACATATAAAATATTGTATGTATTGTATATGTCTGGTGGAATTAACTGAAAACAAGCCATGTAGGCTGTGTTTTAATTTCATTTTCAAATAAACCTGCATTTTTTACATACTGATACCTCCAGTGAGACTTATGAATATGCACATATGGACAGACTCACACGTTTATATATATCTTATGCCATTTACAAGGACCAGATGATCAGTGACCAGAATCCTGAGACAAATGTATCATTAAAGTATTATATTGTGGCCTGTAAAATCAAACTCCCAGACTTACTGCCCACTGGACCCCCTAGCAACAATCACTCCTATGTCCACAGTGACAGAAAGGTTTAATATGTGATGTTTTTGTTCTTTTGGGTTCTGATATTGCAGTTTAATGTTGCAATCTTCTCAGGATTGTGATCATCAATCTTCTAGTCCTAGGTGAAATGGTAGTAAACACACACACATTTTATATATATATATATATATATATATATATATATATATATATATATATATATATATATATATATATATATATATATATATATAGAGAGAGAGAGAGAGAGAGACTATAACCTAGTACCAAAGAAATATAGTTTTCCAGCCTTAAGGGTACTGATATTTCCTTGAGGAAGAAGAAAGCCAAAAGGGAGCGCTAGTTGTAAAGAATGCTATTGGCATATGAGTTACTAGAATAGACTGTTGTAATAACTTATTATGTAAGATTTGTGTCAAAGATCACTTTGCATTCTTATGAAAAGTAAGAAGATGATTCAAGCTGGTTTTGCTTGTTTAAACAACTGCTTATTAAGTTCAAAGGATCATAGGAGGTTATTAGGCTAATGGCCCCAGGGCCCTTAAAAGCCTAGCCAAGTTCAACCCATGTTCCCAAGGATGTCTGGTTCAAGAAGACAGTAAAATCAGCACCTACTGCCCATGTCCAAGTGGGACACAGGTGGAACCCCTGTGGTGAATTTCTGGCTACCCATCCAATCGTCCAAATTACTCTTAAATAGGGCTAACGAGGGACTTAGTTTAACATGAATAGGAAGCTTGCTCCAAAGGTGGGACAACCTCTGAGACAAATCTGTCTCTCCAGCAAGTTCCGTTGATGTCGCACACCAGGTTAATGTCCTTTGAGTGAGTGACCCATGTGCCATTTGACTTGCGAATATGCAGCATTTCCATTAAAGCTGGATCAGAGAATGCTCTATATACAAGGCACAGGTCACCTCAGAGCAGTTTGTATGACACTGAGTAAAGTGACGATGATTTCAGTCTGTTCACATAAGACAGATCTTGAAGACCCTGAATTTTCTTTGAAAGGAATCTATGTGGTCTCTCCAATTGATGCAGGTGTTTGGAAAGGAACATACCAAAAGGAGCACTGTACTCTGTTATTGGCCTGATGAGGGAAGAGTAGAGGGTAGTTATAACCTTTATTTTTCTGGCGGCAATGCCCTTACTTATGAGATGAGCAATATAACATGCCCTTCTTACCATTATGTACACAGGGTGATCAAAGTTAAGGTTGCTCTATAGCTGTGTGCCCAGATCTCTCACCACTGATTGTGTGCTTAGGGTATTGCTATTGATGTGGTAGTTTACAGGATCACCACCCTTGGTGAAGGGGATGATAATGCATTTTTTGCATTAAGTTTAAGCTCATGACTTTAGAATCAATCATTAGTCTGCGTGAGACCTTCTTGCAGGATGTTGACATTGCTAGGGATTTCAAGAATCACTCCCAGTTTGCAGTCATCAGCAAATTTTGTCAGTCACAGTCCTTTAGTTTTAGCCTGTAGTCAGGAGAAGTAGATTCTGAACAGTAATGGTCCCAGAACTGAACCCTGTAGAATACCACGTTATGGGTCTGCTGGAGGAGGTGGCATCCCTTATTTAGATCGTATGAGTTCTATCAGTGAGCCAGTTTGCAACCCACCTGACAATATGTAGGTTGGTACCCAACTGGGTGAGTTTATCAATGATGCCTGAGTGGGGGATTGTGTCAAAGGCCTTGGCTAAGTGTAGGTAGGCTGTATGCACAGATTTGTCCTCATCTAGGGCTTTGTTGACTGTCTCAAAGAAGTCCACCAAGTTTAACAGGCATGATCTTCCCATGACAATGCCAAACTGGGTGGGGTCGAGCATTTGGAGATTTCCTATATCTTTGTTAATATGGTCCATAATGATTTGTTCAGTGGCCTTGTGGATAAGGCTGGTCAGGCTAATGGGTCTATAGTTCCCGGGGTCTATGGATGCACTCCCTTTGTGCAAAAGGATGATGGTAGCTGTTTTCCATTCCACTGGGATGAAGCCAGTGCTTAGGCTGTGATTGAAAAGCATGCCCAATGATGATGATGTTAATTCCTGTTTTAACCCATGTAGAACACAGCCCAGGATGTTATCTGGTCCCATACAGGCTGTGTTTTTGGCCTTGGAGATGGTGTTTAAGACCTGCACCTCAGAGATACTAGGTGGGGGACAGGTGTTAGGGCTTCTTTGGGGTATATGTGATGGGGACAGGAGAGTGAAGTTTTCACTGAACCTGTCAGCCAGCAGGTTTGCTATATCCACAGGTTCTGTATATATAGTACCATTAACTATGACTTCAGCATAAATCTGGGCCTTACGTTTTAGATTACGGATGTAACTAAGGAACGCCTTCTGGTTATCCTTAGTTAGGGAAGATAATTTGGATTCGTAGTTAGCTTTGGAGGACTTCACTAGGAGTCTTATTTGCTTGTACAAGTTGAGGAAGGAGTGTTTCCAGTTTTGAGACCACTCCTTCCTATTTTGAGACAACAATTTATTTCTCCTGTTGTATAGCTTATTAATGGCAGTTATCCACCAGGCAGATTTGTTTTTCCTTGAAGATCTTGCTTTGGTTCTATCAGGAACTGCAGAGTCAATACAATTGTACAAGTGCTTGTATAAAGCATTGGTGTATAACTCAGCATAGGTGTCTGTTCTATCAATGAGGGAGGGGCTAAGAAGCTATTTATGCTGTCACGTAAGAGCATGTAATTGGCCTTGAAGAAGTTTTTTTGTCTAGTTGTTGCTAATGGGGGTACTTGTGTTATAGTTACTTCTAGCGAGACTGATTTGTGATCAGATCTCATCAGGGATGGCCACACAGTGGGGGTGGTGCAGCTGTTCCCCATGTTGGTGATCATCAGATCCAGGATGTTTCAGCCCCTTGTGGGTGTGTCAACCAGCTAGTCCAGGGCTTTGAAGTTAATGAAGTCCAAGAAATTTTGGGCAAGTGAGTTTGAACACATATAATTTATCCAGTCAATAGATGGGTAATTAATGTCATACAAAACCAAGGTGTTTGGTTGTATCTTGATTGACTCAAGTAGATCCAAGTAGGCTAAGTGGATCTCCTAATTCATGGAGGGGGTCCTATAGCTGGCACTGACCCGAAGAGGGGTCTTACCTGCAGTCGATTGAATCTGAAGTAATTCAAAGGATTTGTGCTGTTTAACCAATCTAGAGGTGTATTTATCTTTAATGAATATTGATACAACACCACCTTTAGTTTTCACACCTTCTGCTAGTGGTCTGAACGTGTGGAAGGAAATGTAACCTGGTATAGCTGGGGTGCTGTCCACAGCCTTAAACCAGGTCTTAGTGGCTGCACAAAAGTCAGCATCTTTCCAGATGAGGACTGCTTCTAGTGAGTGCAGTTTTTTGTTTAGACTCCTAGCATATAGCAGCATAATGTTGAGGTTGTTTTTAGAGGGTATTTTTACACTGGGAATTTTATTCTTGTGACATTGCCTAAAAAAGGTACTATGGGGGCGGCAAGAGCCTTAGCCAGTAACTGAAATCCCAGAGGTGGCAGATGAAGACCATCTCTGGCAAGGCATCGAGGTCTGTATACTATGTCATCCCAGGCTGACATATACTGGATCCCCTTTGAATGACACCAAAAACTAAGCCAGTTGTTAAAGTCAATCATTTTTTTATTGAAGTATCATCCTAAGCAAAGGTAAAATGTTCTTTAAGGCTAGGTACATACCTACCTGAGACACATAGCTCAGTCATGTCTCTCTTCATAAAGTCCACTGAGGTACATCTCAAGTCATTCACACCAACGTGGGCTATGATGGAGTCATAACATTGCCTGTTGTTGAGAGACTTGAGTACATGTGTGATGTGACGGATCCTGGTACCTGACAGACAGCTGACCATGTTTTTTTTTTACTTATCCAGCCTGGTGAGAGGTGTTTCATAGCTGAGTTTCCTACAACTAAGATGTTTGTTTTTGTGTTATGCCTTAGGGGCTGGACTGGTGAGACACTGGTGTGTGATATATTATATGTACTATGTTCTGTAGAGGATGTATTATGTGAATCATGCTTGTGTTTGTGTTTGGGAGGACTCATGTTTAGGTAAGCTTCTTGTAAGGACCTCCACATATGTAGGTTTATGTGTTGTTGGTTTGGTAGGTGTAGGAGGTGAGATTTGCATGCTGACAGCCTACTTGGTATCAGATTAACTGACTGGTGAGTGAGACATCCTGGATTCTAGGTTCTTGATGTAGTTGTATCTCTCACATAATGAATTTTTGTGGACGAGAAGAAGTGGGTTGTCAGTGTACATGAAGAAATTGCTACATAGCCTCAGGAAGCCCATGTTGACCAAGCTGGCTGGAGAAACTGTGGGAAATTGTCCATCCATAATGCTAGGCAAGTTGATGTGGTCAGAAAACAGGGAGAGGACAGGAAGGACCAGGTAAAATAGAGGACAGGAAAAGTGGACAAATAATATGAAGGACTAGTGGGTAGGATCTCTATTGTACCTCAGGAGCTTCCCTGAATGGATCATCTGTCAGTGAGGGGACAATCGCGACAACTTACAGATGGAGCACCAGCAAAGTACTAAGGGAAAATTTGCAGGCAGAGATGTTTGCGTCTATAACCGCCAATAGTGCCCACCACTGCTCTGCAGTGCATGATGCGCAAACAAGTGCAAACCTATGCAAAACGTGGTGCTTATGTAGCAAATGAGAGCAAATTGATTTAAACAAATTAACCAATAAAAAGCTCAGAACTGAGCCCTGTTCCAGCAACCTTTAATCAGACGAGTTCTAACTACACACTCCTGTCACTAGGGTGCAGAGGAACCTTCTCCAACAAAAGATGGCCTGGTTTTGTGCTCAAGTCATACAAACAGAACTAGATTCAGCAGGTCTGAATCTAGTCTATGCTACAGCAAAGAAAGTGCAACAATTTCAGAAAAAAAAGTTCAGATAAGCAGTGATATGGCAAAAATGCAGTTTAAAAGTACAATATACAGTGAAAAGTTATCCTAAAGTTTTGCAGAGATCAGCAGAGGCCTTGGACTGATCAGATAAATACAGCAGAGCAGTAGCTGGTCACCAAACTCTGTGGAGCTTTGCTAAAACAAGTGCAAGCCAGGTGCTTATGTAGCAAATGAAAGCAAACTGATTTAAACAAATTAACCAGAGATGCGCTCTTTCACCCTTGTCAGAGCTTCATCAAAGTTATACATAGCAGTAACAAATAATATATACTTTTCTATTTTCCATATTAAAAGCCATGCAAATTACAGTGAAGGGGCTCACCCAAGAACACAGATCACATTTAATGACAGTGCTTGGTACAGTGGCACATACATAGTTGCATCTTTATTGCGACTGGTGCTGTTTACTCCTTATCTAAGTAAGTATAAACTTATTGTGTATCTAGTTGTTGATTAGTATGCTAGGTATAAAGTCAAATAATGTAAGCATCTGGTCCTGCATTTTTGTTACAAGCTGGAATATGTAATAAAACAGATGGCGAGACTAAACTCTGTATGAAATGCTGTTATACAGGTATTGTGTATTTGGTTGAAGGTAGCGTTTGCAACAGTTTATTTGTTGTCAGTACTATTTGTATTTGTTGAATGGCTGGATTTCCTAGGACATCTGTTGTTCAAGTATTTAACATCTTATTTAAGGTAAGTTGGAAGGGGATATTAAAGTTTTGGTACTGGGGCTGAGAGTGTGCATGTGAGTGTGTCTAAATGTATTTGTGTGTGTGTGTGTGTGTGTGTGTGTGTTTATGTGTGTCTGTGTCCATGTATCTTGTTTACTGGTACTGTTAGACAAAGGATACTCACCATCCTTTTTCTAACTGTACCACTTTGCAGACAAATTATGTCAAGTTAGTGGTCTATTTTATTCTTACAATTTCAAAAAGGAAAGTGTTTTCCTTTTCCAAGTGGTGTAGTGATGTAGTGATTTATGGATGTAGAAATTCTGCAAAAAGGTACGTTTGATGTAGATTTTTGATTTGTCATGCTTTAACAATTTTATATATATATATATATATATATATATATATATATATATATATATATATTTTTTTTTTTTTTACAATATACTGATATATACTGTGTGCAATTATATTTTCTATATGATATATATATATATATATATATATATATATATATATATATATATATTGTGTGTGTGTTTGTGTATGTCTGTGAATGCAAATGCTGTATCCACAAACAACACTGAAATGATATTAGCATTTTTGCAGGGAGAGAGCCCACCTGCACTCCATTATGTCGGAGAGCTTTGTTCCTACATCCTAATTTTAAATACGATAACTTCATGGTGACACAGACATGGAAAAAGAGCATCCACAGTGATAAAAATGTATTCTCATTCTCTAGCTACAGCAATCTACTATATATATATATATATATATATATATATATATATATATATATATATATATATATATATATGTGTATAACTTATACATAGATATATTGATATATAGCTAGATATAGATATATATTATTAAAACTTCATCTGCACTTTAATAAGACAGAACACATAACTGCCATCTCATGTAAAACCCTCAAAACTCAGTGCCTCACCCCCCAAAAAAAAATAAATAAATAAAAACACTGATCATTCATAAAATGCATATTAATTAAACTTGTAGATGTTCAGGGACAGTGGATCTTGATGGTGATGGTCCAATAATACTGTCATTGTTAAAACTGTGACACACTGGAGACAGATATCTCCTGACATCTGTATTGTGGTTTATGCACTTGTTCATTCTGTAATTTGGTCTTGGTGTACACAGGATTTTTGATGTGAGGCGGATTTACTAGAACCGTTGGTAATCATGGTCATTTGAGCTGCCTTCTCTTTGTCCAGAGTTTCACACTATGGTTGAGTTCACCATTCTGACTTTCTAGTGTGTGAGTTCCTGACCTTTACTGATTGCCTTTCTGTGAAGTTTTATTTTTCTAAGCATTTTTACTTTCCATTTTTCTCGAACAACAAGGAAGTGAAGGCAGTCTGCTATTTTCTCAGTGGGGATAGCTGTCTCCTTACTTCTCTGCTGTGGTTTATTTATCCAGAGCTAAAGACAGTTAACAAGAGTCAGGCAGGCTGCAGCTGACCTCGCAGCTTCCGACCCTTTGTTCCTACACACTACATTGGACCAGCATTCACTATTAATTTTCTGTTGATACATGGCCAAACATGTGAAGGAGTACAGGCTTATAGAATATAATCTGATACAAGAATGAGAACCACTATAAAATTGTCATGACCTACTACTGATTTTACTGACCACATCCCTTCATGTCAGGGGTTCTGTTGCCAGCTAGTAACTGCTATATGTGAAAATTGTAGGTCTGCCCTTCATGGCAAACACCTGGAGATAACCTTCTCCCAAATTTTCCTTGCCAGGAAAGTTATGAGAGACAATGGTCCTTAACTTTTTCACAGTCAAGGATAATGATTTCTCTACTGGTGCTTACACCCTTCAGGTGACCCTTCCTTGGAGAACTCTTTAGATTCAATAAGTCCTTCATGTATGGGCCTGCAATCCCTCTTCCCTGTCTCAGAAGAGACTGTAACATCATGTATGGAAAAAAGATGACAAGCCTGGATAATCATGATCTTAGAACCTGTTATGAAGGATGTTATTTATGTGGCTTAGAAGTACACAGACAATTATCCTTCAAAGTCTTGACAGGCAGATGCACTTACAAGCCCCAGGCTGACTGGCATTCCATGCAGAGAAGGCATCTAGGGTGGCTTAATATATGATTTCTTCAGTTTTGACATAGGGCCTAGAAACTCAAGCACCTTGTTGTGATTTCAACAGATAAGGCATTTAAAGCTATGGAAAAGTCTGATAACATGTTCTGTCTACCACTTTAGGCCTCAGAGCCTTGAGCTGCCTCCGTCAGTGTGTCAGCTCCACATTTTTATGGTGGATCAAACACTGGAAAAACTGGCAACACTACCTAATGATCAGATCACGGAATCATCAGAAAATGCATAGTAGGACTTAGTCAATGGGGTTCCTCACCGCCTTCTGTACCTTCACTATGATGCTGTGGATAGGGCAGGAACAGCAGTAACTGGTGTAAGTCTGTGCTGGGTACCTGACTAGGGGTTCTTTTATTTTGAAATAAGTTCTGCTAGTTTATTCTGTTTATATTTTTTTCTACAGAAGGACTTCTGTGGTGCAGCATCTAAAATTACTGAGGAACTTCAAAAGAAAACGAAGGCTTTGACTGCCATGGAACGTATGAGAAGTGCCTTCATGTTCATCCAGTCTTCCAAAATTAAGTGGCTTCCCTGAATGTCAGAGGAGTAGGAAACCCAAGTGCTGGACTGTGTTCCTTCTGTGGAGTCCACTATTATGTATTCTAAGATTCAGTTGACTCAAAGAGTTGTGTATCAATCCTGATTTCTGGCATGCACTACTCATATGAGGCTGGTTCTGTGTGTTTTCCCCATCAAAAAGGATAGATGGGTTTTAGGCAATGTCACAGAATCCATGACATTGAGCTCTTGAGACATTCCACACTAATAGGGTTGCTCAGGGTTCAGGCATTCTCTGAAGAGCTCCATCAGGTAAGTGGCTGGGGAGCCTATTCTTAAGAATTCTGAATAAGATAGAATACTATCCTGCCCTGGATTTCAGTACTTAAGTTAAACATTAAGTTAAAATACATTAATGTGACTATTTTTAATTACATTTAGACATCTGAGGTGTGCACAGTCACCAATGTGGCTATAATTATTGAGTGCTGGGGGCTGTCGCATGATCATAGGATCATACAAAGTTACTAGGCTCTTGGCTCTGAGGCCCTTATACATCTAGCCAAGAGTTTAGCCTATGTATAGACAAATCAGCACCTGATGCCCCTGTCCAGCAGGGACATGGGTGAAATCCCAGGGATGTATTTTCTATTTTCCATCCAGTTCTCCAAGTTGTACTTAAAAAGGGGTAAAGAGGTACTCTGCTTGACATGCAGAGGGAGTGTATTCCACAGATGGGAGAGTCTTTGGGACACAAATCTGTCCTGCCAACAACTTTTATTGATGTCACAGACAAGGTTGAGGCCACGTGTGTGGGTTACTTGAGTGGAGCTTGACTTGCAGATATGCAGCAGTCTCATCAACGCAGGGTCCAAGATCACCTTGTATGCCAGACAGAGGACACATCTGAGGAGTCTGTATGAAACAGAGTAGAGGGATAGGGCTTTTAGCCTGTCTGTGTATGGTAGATTTTTGAGGCCCTGGATTCTCCTGGTGAGGAACCTCTGTGCTCTCTCCAGCTGCTGCATGTGCTTTGAGAGGTACATGCTGAATGGGGCATTGTACTCAATAATGGGTCTTATAAGGGAAGAATACAGTGATGTTATCACCTCCTTGTCCCTGGATGAGATACCCTTACTTACGAGGTGGGCCATGTAGAAAGCTTTTCATACAATCGAAGCAACATGGTGGTCAAAAGTCAGGTTGCTATCAATCTGGGTGCCCAAATCCCTCATGACTGACTGCATGCTAAGGATGTTGTTATTAATGTGAGAATTTGTGGGGATGTCACTCTTCCCAAAGGGGATGATGGTGCATTTTTTGTATTCAGCTTGAGGCCATGTTTCTGGCACCAGTCATTTGTTTGGGTGAGACCCTCTTGGAGGATGTCCACATCACTAGGGAAACTGATGACCACTCCCAACTTGCAGTCATCTGCAAACTTGGTCAGCCATAGCCCACTGGTTTTGGCCTGCACCTCAGAAAAGTATACCCAAATAACAGAGGCCCCAAGACTAAACCCTGGGGTATGCCACTCTATACGGGTCTACTACTTGAGGTGGCTTCCCCTACTTTGACTAGGTGGGTTCTATCAGTAAGCCAGTTAGATACCCATCTGGTAACATATGGATTGATGCCTAGTTGAGAGAGTTTATTTATTATGCCTGAATGGACAATATTGTCGAAAGCTTTGGTTAGATCAAGGTAGGTGGTGTGCACTGCCCTCCCCTCATCCATGGCTTTGGTGACTGCCTCAAAAAACTCGACCAGATTTAATAGACACAACCTCCCCTTGATGAAGCCAAACTGTGTGGGATCGAGTGTTTGGTGGTTGCCAATGTTCTTGTTAATGAGGTCCATGATAATCCATTCCATGGCCTTGCAGATCAGGCTAGTTAGGCTGATGAGTCTATAATTTCCAGGATCGGTGGACACTCCACCTTTGCGTAAAGGGATGACAGTGGCGGTTCTCCACTCAGCTGGGACAAAGCTGGTATTCAGGCTTTGGTTGAATAGAGCGCCTAATGGCGTTGCATGTTCCTGCCTGAGTTCATGTAGGATGCAGCCTGGGATGTTATTGGGTCCCATGGAGGCTGAATCTTTTTGCCTTTGAGAGAGCAGTGATGACTTGATCCCTAGATGTAAGGGGAAGGGGCAAGTACTGAGAATGTCCTGATTTTCTGATGGGGGGAGAGAGGGGTGAAATTTTCGATGAATCTGTCAGCCAGCAAGTTTGCTATATCTATGGCATTTATATATGTGATGTCCTTGACCACCAATTCTGAACAGATCTGGGTGCTACCTTTGAGATTATGGATGTATGTTAAGAAGGCCTTATGATTGTCTTAGTAGATGTGGCCAATTTGGACTCGAAGTTTGCTTTGGAGGATTTCAATGGTGCAGTTATTTGCTTGTTTAGGCTAAGGAGAGATTGCTTCCAATTGGGCACCTGCTCCTTCTTGGTCCTGGAGAGCAATTTTTTTCTTTTGTTATAGCGTTTATTTATTGCAGATGTCCACCAGACAGGTTTACTCTTCCTTGTGGAGGATGATTTAGTCCTGTCAGGTATTCCTGATTCCATGCATCTATATAAATGTTCGTATAGTAATTTGGTATAGTTTTGGATACTGGTGCCAGTTTCTAGAGAGGGGAACGGGGATGTGAAGCTGTTTATACAATCCCTCAGGAGGCTGTAATCAGCTTTGGAGAATATTTTGTTTGACCCTAACTAGAGGGGGGGGTCAGTGGAGATGGTGACTTCAAACATGACCACTTTATGGTCAGATCTTACAAGGGAGGATGACACTGCAGGGATGCTGCAGTGGTTACTCATGTTGATTAATACTAAGTCCAAGATATTATCACCTCTTGTGGGGGTATTGACTAGCTGTTCCAAAGCATTTGCCTTGACAAAATTGAGGAATCACTGGGCATTTGTGTTTTGGCATGAGTAGCTCTTCCATTCTATATCTGGGTAGTTAAGGTCACCCAGGATCAGGGTAAAGGGTTGAATCTTGATAGATTTGAAGAGGTCTCTGTGAATAAAAGTCACTGACCCTGCTGTTGTTTGCTTATGTTAAACAGTCTTTATGTTGGCATTGCAAGACTGACATTTATTTGTGAGAATCAAGTAGGAATACTTTACCATGGCTACTTTCTATGTGCAAAAGTTAAAATACATTATAATGGTCAGTATTTTTGTCAGAGGCAGACATGTGAGGTGTACACAGTCAACAAAGTGGATATAAAATGCTGGGGATGGGGCTGTTTGTGGATGTTAAGGACTGACACTGCTATTATTTGCTCAAATTGAATTGTTATTACTTTGGCTTTGCAGGACTAATGTGTCAAAGTAGCGCAAGTTGGAATATATTACTGTAACTATTTTTGTGTGAAATAAAGTTGTAATATATTATTGTGGTCATTATTTTTTTATTACAATCAGACATCTGAAATGTGCACTGCTGATAAAATGGCTTTTATTTGCTGGTAGTGGGGAAGTTTCTGGATAAAGAAGACTGACCTTCTGTCATTTTCTTAAGTTAAACAGTCATTATGCTGGTTTGGAGAACTACTGTGCACTTGTGTGAAGCCTGTTGAAATACTTTAGTTGGGAAATTCAGATATCTGCAATGTACAAAGTTAATAAGGTGACTATAAATTTGATAGATACAAGAGCTGTCTGTAGATGAAAATGACTGTGTATGAGGGTGTTTCAGTTTATCTAAAAATAAAACAAAATTGTCCATCATTGCTTTCATTTTTCATTATAGTCAAACATCAACATTATATATATTAAGTGGCTAACTAGGCTGTCTGAGCAGGATGTATATAAAAGTAGCAGAGCAGCATTGTCATTTCACAGCACCTGATCCTTTGACTGAGTTATTGGCTGTAATTTCTTATATGAGAGGTCTGAATATTCTCCCAATATCTAAATGGGTTTTATCCATGTGCTCTGCTTTCCTCCTCAGACTCTTGTCTTTATAGTGGAATTTAAACACAGGCTTGGTTGGTGGGCATTCTCATCTTCTTCGCTGTACCACACCTAGTCCAAAACAGGACCCAGTCAGAGGTGTGCATAGATGCTTGCTATAACTTGTGTGAGGGCTAATGACTTTGTGGCTATTATTAACTTACCATGTATTTAATTTCCTCACAATCAGACCTCTTGGTGAACACGGCAAGTCACTATAGCTTGTCTAATGGCAGTGTACTGTCTAGGAACAAGAAATTGGAATACGTTACCTTTATCATTGTTGTTTTCACTTTCTTCACAATCAGACATTAAGCATGTATACTAGTGGCTGTCTTTTGTGGGTAGTGGTACATAGCCATGGTGTGTGTATACATCTGACAACAACAGATTGAATTATTATGGTCATTTGACCCTTCACTTTATTTATTTATTTTACTTGTGTTTACCGGGATTGTCCAACTGGACATAGGTCCTTTTTCAGCAGAGGCCTTGGTAGAAATGCTCCAGTTATGCAAAACTTACAAGTTTGTGTTACAAGTAATACAAGACTTACACACACTGCAAAAAGAAATTGGCTTGCCTGCAAGCAAGCACAAAGTGTTAACATAATATTTACAGAATGATAAATATATTACATCTGAGGTAAATGTGTACAATGGACATCTCAGCATGACTATGCACATAAGTAATTTATCATGCATAAGAAAGAGAGACTAGTGAGAGTAAGGTGAAGACAGATGCCTCAGTAGGATGTATTAGGACAGCAATAAAATAAAAAAAATAGTTAGAGAGGTAGATTTAAACAGTTAGAGGCCTATCTAGGGCAGTTACAAGAACAGAGCCACATGTCTTTCATGTGTAATTTTGGGATTTTTTTTAAAATGTGTTATAGAGTACCAGGAAGTAATTTGGATGGGCAGTTTGTTCTATATTTTAGGAATGTAGTTTGAGAGGAGTGATTCTCCAGCTGTGTTATTTGCTTTGGTGGTGTCTAGCAGGAATGTATTATTAGAGCGGAGTGGTCTGGATGTGATGTATGGTTGTAATAGCTTTTGAAGGGCAGGGGTTTTGTCTGGTTGATGCAGTATTTTGTGGGCAAAGGTTAACTGATTAAAGTGTTGTAGTTGAGGAAGTTGGTTGGTGGGCATTCTCATCTTCTTCGCTGTACCACACCTAGTCCAAAACAGGACCCAGTCAGAGTATTATTAACTTACCATGTATTTAATTTCCTCAATCAGACCTCTGTTCTTGTAATTCTAGTTGTTAAAGAGATCTACAACGATGTGTTCTGTATGAGGCATCAGTGGCTAATTTGGCAATTTTGTTATAACAAGATTCGAGTTTGGTTAGTTCATATTTATGGAGGTTGGTTAGGATTGGGGAGGCATATATGAGGGAAGATAGGAGATGCATGTGAGTGATAGTAACTTTAGTGTGTCTAGTTAGGAATTGTTTGTTTCTGTATAGTAGACCTTGTTTACTGTGGACTTTCTTAATGGTTTGTGCTCTCTCTCTCTCTCTCTCTCTCTATATATATATATATATATATATATCGAACTTTAAGTTGTTGTCAGTTTCTATGCCTAGTATGAGTTGTTGGGGTGATAGTAGTTTTATTTTTGAATAGGATAGTGAAAGGTTGGAAAGAAGAGGTGAATTTTGTTGGGAGAAGAGAAGGAGCTTTGTTTTGTTGGGGTTTAGTATGAGTTGGAAGCTGGTGAGCCATGATTCAATGGATAGAAAGGAGTCTTGGGTTATTTTGTGGAGGTCGTGCACGGAGGATTAGCGTAGAGTCATTAGCATATTGTATGACAGTGGCATGTAGTGTGGTGGTGGTGTGGAGCTGGTTGGTGAAGAGAAAAAAAAAGTAGAGGTATAAGGATGGAACCATGTGGGACGCCTAAGTTAACAGGGAGAAGAGGGGAAAGTTGTTGTTGCCATTGGACGGCCTGCTGTTATCCTGATAGGTAACTTTTAACCATGTGATAGTGGAGTTACTGAGGTTTAGGTTGGAGAGGATCCTGAAGAGTTTGTCATGATTGACCATGTCAAAGGCCTTGGACAAATCTAGAAATGTGACAGATACAAATAGTCCATTGTTTCTATAGTGTTTCACTGTATTTGTGAAGGACATGAAGGCAGTGGTAGTACTGTGAGAGGGGTGGAAACTGTGTTGAATGTTTGATAATAGTTTATGTATGTGAAGGTAGGCCATTAATTGGGTGTGTGTAGTCCTCTCTAGTATTTTAGAAAAGGGGGACAGGATGGCAATTGTCCTATAATTAGGAAGTTCATTTGAGTTACCTCCCTTATGTAAAGGTATTATGCAGGAGATTTTCCAAATATCTGGAACTACGTTCTCTGATAATGATCTATTTATGAGAAAGGCTACTGGATATGCTATAGCATCTGCTGCTATTTGCAGAAATTCTGCTGAAGGTTATTGGCGGCTAATGTGGTTGGTTTTAGTTTTCTTAGTAGTTTTCTTATGGTATCAACAGACACTGGGTAGAATGTAAAGTGGTTGTTGTAATGTTGGGAGTTGGTGCTGCATTGGGCTGTGGTTGGGGTTGGGTTGCTGGATGCAGTGTGAGAATTAGCAAGGGTTTGGATAGTTTCAGTACAGTATTTATTGAACTAGGTTGATGTGCTATTGGAGTTGATGGTTGATGGGGTAGGTGAAGTTGATTTGCCTAGTAGAAATATATTATTAATTGTGGCCCAGAATTTTTTAGGGTTATTGTGGTATTTTTTTCTGGATATTGTGGCAGCGGTTGATTTTGTCTGATCTTACTAATTTCTTAGCTTTATTTCACAGGACTAAGAATGTTTGTCTTGTTATTTGTGTTTTGTGTTTGTGAAACTGTTTCCAAGCCTTATATTTAGGCTTAGTAAGGATCTGCATTCCTTACTAAGCCATGGTGCAGAGTTAGCTTTTACTCTGATTGTTCTACAGGGTGCATGGTAGTTTAGTGTATCAAGGAAAGCAGTGTTGAAGGAGTTGACTGCTTCTTCAAGGGTTAGCTGTCTGAGTGATTCCCAGTTGCTGCTATTTAGTGTGGAGATGAACCTGTTTGGGTTGAGGCTTTTTGTTACTTCTAATTAATCAGTAGGTTGTTTGGTTGGTATGGTGAGTATGGAATCTTAGCAGAAAGGTTGGCACATGGTCACTCAGACCATCAGGGAGGCAGCCTGATTGAGTTGACAGGGATGGGATGCTAACTTAAATCCAGTCCAGGATAGAGTGTCCTTTGGAGGATTTGTCAATCCTTGTAGGAGATGTGATAAGTTGGGTGAACCCATGTAGGTTAATGTGTGATGTTGGTTTCTGAGAGGAACAGTCAAGCCAATCAACACTGAAGTCACCCATCAGGTTAGTTTCCTGTGGGAGGGAATTAGAGACCCAGTATAGTATATTCTGTAGTGTGGGAGTATTGTTCCCAGGTGGGATATAACCACCTATGATGTTAATTTGTTTTTTGGATTTGTGTCAGTTTGGTACAGATACGTTCTGCATTGTCAAAGTTGGGGATGCTTAATTGTAAACAGTCAATCAATAAGTGGTCTTTAAATCAGATAGCTACTCCTCCACCCCTTTTGGATATCCTCTCTTTACATATAATGTTCTATCTGGGAGCTACAATTTCATAGCTGTTATTGCTGGGTTTGAGCCAAGTTTCTGTTAGTATTACAATATCAGGGGAATAGTGGAAGAGTAGGGCATGCAGGTCATGGACTTTGTTTCCAATACTTCTTGCATTAATATTAAGGAGGAGAAGGGAAGTGTTACGTTTCTGGTGTAATAGGCCTGGGTCAGTGGTGGTGGAGTTGTTTACTTTGTTTTGAGTGGGGTTGGGGCCAGGATTGGGGTGTATGTCCCCAGAGCAGTTTAATTGTTTGATATTAACTTGGTAACTTTGTGCAGTAGTTTAGTGTGTTTTTGACAGGTGTGGGATGATGTAGTTAGAGGTAGGATTTTATTAGTGTGGTAATCTATGTGGCTGGTATAGAAGAGGTTTTGGGATATGGAAATGTGAAATGGACTGTTTTGGTGGGACAATGAGGATTTTTGACAGGGAGGGGAATTGTTGCCTTGTAATGGTGTGTAGTATGATGTGAGGGAGTAAAAAAGTACTAGCAGTGAGCCACAGATGATATAGATGGCTGTTTGGTTTAAGTGTTTGATATTAAAGAGGAACATTTTATTAGGGTATAATGTTAATGGAATGGGAAGGGAGGTGTATTAATTTAGATAATGGCAAGTAGGTGTTGTCTGAGTGGGTGAGATGAACAGATCTAATTAGTGGAAGTGTGGGTTCCGATTGGCTGTTGGAAAGTGGGTGTAGTTTGATAAGTATAAATCTAGTGAAAGTGGGGGTGGGTGGGAATAGGGGTAGGGTAGATGAGTGCAGTGAGCCTGAGCATAGCAAAGGGTGAATGAAGAGGGTTGAACCACTACATGGGGCTGACTGCAATCAGAATAACAATCAGTTAATTGCAGCTAGTCCAGGTCAATATTCTAGATACCTAGTACACTGGAGTCAGCAGAATTTCTATAGTGTCTGATAGAGTGCAGAGAAGCTGGATAAAGTGGGAGTAACTTGGCCAGACCAGAGGGTAGAATTACTTATGTGGCTCTACCTGTTGAGTTGGATTTGAACTCTGAGGTGGGGGGATGGGTCCCGTAGTGTGATAGCCTCTTGCCTTACAGTACAGTAGTACAAAATTCTTGTAACAGTGTACAAAAATATAGGCGAATAACCTACACTGCAGCTGTTCTGTTGCTAGACAAATATTTTATTTGTCCTAACTGGGATAATATAGGTTCTGGCTTCACAGAGATTTAATTAGTGCAGTTTAATATCAGTCTAAAATAAGAAGGATATATACAAGGTGGCTATTTCTTGAGAGTGGGGGTTAGAAATCATGCTTGGCATAAGTGTTAGATTTTATGAATATAAATCTGAAATTAATTATGTTGTAAATATGCTGAAAGAAAAGGCTTGCTTAAATGCAGAAACAAAGTTTAAGTAATATGTGATCAGCAGTCATACTAAATGACCATGGCTTGGAAAAGGAATCTGCTGAATGGACATTCTTCCCTTACAGACTCAAAACAGGATGTATGCAAGAGCAAAAATACAAAATCTGCTTTTAAAGAATGGACAATGACACTGTGACAATGTGTTTTCTCAAAAATATGTTTTTCTGCATGGAAAAACAGGATATGGCACAAGATACAAAGATCCAAATAAAATACAGGATGTTCACACTGTCAGAAAAGCTGATCTCTGACAATGTGTTTTCTCAAAAATATGTTTTTCTTCATAAAAAACAGGATATGTTTATCAGCATTGACATAAGAACACATGTTTCTATACACAGATTCAAATAGAATACAGGACAATGTGTTTCCTCAAAAATATGTTTTTCTACATGGACATCAGGACACTGTTACAGGATATTCACACTGTCAGAAAAGCTGGTCTATTACAAGACATTGTTAAACAAGGAAGTTTAGTATTGTTTCTACAGGATAAACAATTCTCCAAAATATGTTCAAAAACTGTATATAAAGAGCTGTATAAATCCAGTTGTTAGAGAGGTTTGGTAGGGACACAAGTCCCAAGGTAAATGTTATATCTCTCACATCATCTGTACTATATGAAGTTGGAACAGTACTTTTAAGCTGCAACGTTTGTCCAGTTTTATTTATTATAAAAGTTATTGGTTACTGCTCTTAAAGACAAGTGCTGCAAAGTATATTCTCTCATCAGTGTATATTCTGCAAGTTTCTGTATGCAATAGACTGTGAATGCAAATATAATCAGACTTTGAATTTTAGCAAGAATCCAGCCAGCAAGACTGAGTGTCTTAAAAAGACTTCAAATTCCACAGTAAGCAAGCAAGCAAGCAGAAGTAAGCAGAGAAAGCTCAAAATATTTTTTCAATGGCGATCTGCAATAGCAGCCTGATCACTTGTTTTCTTGCTAACTGGTAAGACTTTTTTCTGTGTCACATATTTAGTGTGGATGATGTTAAAACAGTTTGTATATTCTTAAGAGAGTTTTTATATTCTTAAGACAGTTTGTATATTCATATATAGTTTCTGTATTCCTAGACAGGTTGTATATTACTAGATAGTATGGATATTATTTATAATTCATGCAGGAGTAAACCAAACTTTAGTAAATTGCTATGTTGGTATACACAGCACATTAGTAAATGTAAAACCTTATTAGGGCAGGTTGATAGTAAGGCATTATGCAAATGTATTACAATGTTTGGCTGGTATCTCAAAGAAAACCATGTGAAATATGACAAATGTTTATTGTGTGCTTCAACAAAAACTGCATTTTGTGTATTATGTCATAAAAAAATATTGCATCATATTGCTAAAAAAATAGACTGTAAAAACAGATCTGAAGAATTAACTAAGGGTAAAGTGTTTCCATTGCATTCTGATGTTGACCAGTTATGTCCTGTCACCACATGTGAGTCAAATCTGTTACTGATAGATCCCTTAGTACATTTTGTTACAAAGGAATGTAGTAAACTTCTAAAAGACAGACACAATGAGTTCAGGAAGCTTAGACAAGTTATACATACATCTTTTCAAAAGTGCATAGGAGTTACAGATTCAGCAGAACAGGCTCCTGAGACATATCAAACAGACTATAAGGAAATTCAACAGAAGTTGCAGGATAAAGGAAATAAATTAGCTGAACTGACAGAGACTGGGAATTTCCTGCATACACAGTTAATCTGTGCAAAAGAAATATATTTTATAATATGTTTATGTTTTGAAAATGGTTAAACATACATGGTAGGATGGTAGGATCTGATGTCTGGACAAATCATTCTTAAATGTTTTACTTTCATTCAGTTAAAGCAAGACATCTATCAGTACTACAGTAAAGTAAAGCATATGAATGCCATTCATTAGCATAGTCAAAAGGTAAACAAAACTGTTCTAGTGTATAAAATTAAAAAAATAGATGAGTAAAAACAAGACATGACATGCTTGTATAAAGATATACATATACAAGACAGACATGCATGTGTGTTCTTTTCATCTAGAGTACATCTGTTACAATACACAAGAATAACAGACAGACAACAGCAAATATAAATAATATAAATATAAATGTGTTGGTTAAACTAATATCTATAGTAACACCAAACAGTTAAAGTTCAAAAAGAAAATCACAGATGGTATTATTCAAACAGTTTTGTAAAATTAATGGCAGGACAGAATAGTTAAATAAATAATAAAAAATACTGAAATCCATGTAAGGTAATTTCCATAAGGTAATTGTAAAATGATGTCTATTTATGTTGTATAAATGCATAGTTATGCAAATCACAATCACATTAAAGGAAAAATGCCAAAAGAATTAACTATAGTTTACAGAGTATGAAATGTGAGCTCAGACCTTCCTAGACTGAATGAATAGTTACAGGAAATGCTGGAAAGATAAGATAAACAACAAGACTGATTGCCAGGCAAGTAGCTTGAGTTTTTCTAAAGCATCATTGTTATTAAAACATAATTGTTAAAATGTTTACAGGCAACACTATTTGGTAATTGTAATAAAATGCCACAATTGTGCATAGATGTCACTGATAATCTGTTTGCAAGTAAATGTTAAAAGGACAAAAACTCAGTTGTATCAAGTACAGCCAGCAAATGGGCTATAGTATATATACAGTTCAAATCAATTGTGCAGGAGAATGTAAATGCCTACTAGTGGTAGTAAACAAAAGCTTTATAAAAGTTATCAAGTCAGACAAAAGTTCATAATTTGATAAAATAAATGTATGACCATAATGTTGGGCTGACATACATTCTATTCTTGGTAAACAGTGCTGGAGTGCTGCAGGGGAGGGTACTTTCTCAGTTTACACTGACTGTATAAGAGGGAGGGCACTTTCTCAGGGTCTGAAATAAAGCTACTACAAGGGTCTAAAATAAAGCTACAGGAAAAAATATCCCATTCATTCTTGACAATACTCTTTTAGGAGAGGAAAAAACAGGTATTAGTGTATTAGAAATACTGGTAAATTGGATTAAACCTGACAGGATAAGATATTTTACAAGTTGTTAATAGCTATCATAATGGTTATTATTGTATTGTTTAGTATTAAATTGTATTTACAACCTGTTAAATTGTAAAGCTATACAAGAGATGGTTTAAAAACAAGAGATGATTTAAAATTGCTTTATTAAAGCTATACAAGTTCTAATAGCAAGAATGGTCACTATTTTCAATATGTTTTGGCAAAACAATGTTGATATAAAAGCATGAATATTTTTAATTGAGTTTAAAATAACAGGACATATGGATTTTCCACTAGATATTTCTAAAGAGACAAACATTTTCCAAGATTTTGCTTAATATTAATTTTATTAAATTTGTAAGATTAGTCTAAATGTACTTTATAGTCATTGTATGTACAATTCAGGACAAATTAATTAAATGTCTAGTAATGAATATGTGTGAAAAAAACATATTTAAAGAAAAAATGGGTCCAGTATACCTACTAGATTGAAATGCATAAATAGCAAACAGTCTGTGTAAATACATACTGTACAGAATACATTGTAGCACCACAATGTTATGGTTAAAATTACATTGAAATTGTGTGTTTTCAGTAGTGTATAAATGCTTGCAGTAGCACGTAGTTATTGTCTCATAGTTAATTCAACAGCTGCAAAGAGTTAATGAAACAATTCTAAGTCATAAATTAAATTCTGTGATTGCAAAAGAATAAACTGATCATGTTAAAAAAAAAATAATAACATTAAAGCAGACACAGCTCATAACTGATAAAAAATATTTTCACAGAATGGTCTGCAAAAGAAAAAGTTTTAAATACATTCAGTTTTGGTAGTAATACTTTAATATCATTGTATTAACTATGTAAAATTGCATTTTGATTTGTTGTATCAAACTAAAGGTTTGTTTCTTGTGTTTTCTATAAAAACAGAGAGAATTGTTAGATTTTATGAATATAAATCTGAAATTAATTATGTTGTAAATATGCTGAAAGAAAAGGCTTGCTTAAATGCAGAAACAAAGTTTAAGTAATATGTCATACTAAATGACCATGGCAAAAGGAATCTGCTGAATGGACATTCTTCCCTTACAGACTCAAAACAGGATGTATGCAATACAAAATCTGCTTTTAAAGAATGGACAATGACACTGTGACAATGTGTTTTCTCAAAAATATGTTTTCTGCATGGAAAAACAGGATATAAGATCCAAATAAAATACAGGATGGTCACACTGTCAGAAAAGCTGATCTCTGACAATGTGTTTTCTCAAAATATGTTTTCTTCATAAACAGGATATGCTTATCAGCATTGACATAAGAACACATGTTTCTATACACAGATTCAAATAGAATACAGGACAATGTGTTTCCTCCATGGACATCAGGACACTGTTACAGGATATTCACACACTGTCAAAAAAGCTGGTCTACACAGACATTGTGTTAAACAAGGAAGTTTATTGTTTCTACAGGATAAATAAGCAATTCAAATAAATTCAAAAAAAACTATATATAAAGGTATATAATATCAGTTGTTAGAGAGGTTTGGTAGGGACACAAGTCCCAAGGTCCAGTTTTATTTATTATATATTCTCTCATCAGTGTATATTCTGCAAGTTTCTGTATGCAATAGACTGTGAATGCAAATATAATCAGACTTTGAATTTTAGCAAGAATCCAGCCAGCAAGACTGAGTGTCTTAAGAAGACTTCAAATAGCAAGCAAGCAGAAGTAAGCAGAGAAAGCTCAAAATATTTTTTCAATAAGAATGACAAGAGCAACTTTGAAATACTTGCATGTGGCCATTTGTTCTTTAATTTTCATACTACTCCAACACCTGAGGGGCACACAGAAGGTGGTCATCTTTTTTTGGGGGGTAGGGAGATAGAGACTATTCAAGATATGACATTCTAAGTTTGTTGGGGACTACTGTTTTGTCAGATTTGAACACTAAGCTTTGGACACAACTTATTTCTTCCTTGAAAGAACAAAAGACAAAATAAGACTGTATTCCTTTCCTTACTTACAAGTTTTGCTTAGAACATTATCGGCTCAAAAGTTTGGGAAAGTGGTCTTAAATACACCTCAAAGTGTCTAGAATCCAATAAATGTTGTGGGCCTACCAGTTTGCAGACACCTGGCTTAATTTAATTACTTCCCCCACAGTTACTACAGTGCAATCTTTTCCAGTCAAGGTGTGTTTAAAGGATAGATTAAAAACCTGAATAATAAGACAAAGTGTGACAACAAGAATGTGTACTCTGCAGGATGGGGGAGGGGAGGAGCTGTGGTGGGTGCAGTAGACAAAATAGTATAAAATGGGGGGAATCATGGAGTCTTTTGTTTAGGGATCTATCTCACCTAAGGCTAGTCTTGTTCATTGCAGTCAGACATCTGAGGTATATATCACCAATAATGTGGATAGAATGAGTTGATACTGATGCAGTCTGTGGATGGAAGGGACTGAACCAAGCTGTTTTGTGATCACAGGTAAATGGTCACTGACCTGCTGTAATATAGCCCCACCCCATTTAGTTGTTTCCTGCAACCCCTCACCATTGTGCTGAAATCACCAGCAGCCACTGCAGGTAAGGGCATGAAAGGAAAGCTGTAGATCTGTGGCATGTTTTGTGTAGGCTAACATGGTTCTCAGACAACACACTACACTGGTAGTGAGCATTCCTGTAGCTGTGTGAATAATTAAACTTACCTGAACAGCAGCTATTCATGTCTCATGATCAGAAAGTCCATAGTGTAGCTGTATATTTTCAATCACGTTTTTAGCTGTCATAGTCTGACTGAAAATTTTTATTTATTTAAGATGGCAATGAAAAAGAATCTTGAAAGTGCACATGCTTTGAGATATTTAAATTACTGAGTTTTCCTTGTAGATTCCTGCTTGAAATTTCTTATTTGCCATGCAGAGTGCTGCAACCAACATTTTTGTAGATTCAAGTATTTACCGTAACCTTGTTTCTTAAATTGATTAGAGAAAACTCATGTAACGGCAATTAAATTTTTTTTATTAGCAGTGTGTTGCTGAATGAACTGGATGAATTCTGTTATGTAGTCTGGATCGTGTAACACATTTTCATCTTTACTTGCTAAAGATTCCCTCAGTGGCCAAATATTGAAGTGAGAGATTATATATCATACAGATGAAATGTACATGCATATTATTACGAAATCATTTTTATAAATTTAGACACACAAGTCATTTCATGTCAGAGCCATAGATACTATTAGCAAATAAAAACCTGTAATTAATATAAGAACAGATTAATGTGTTCAGTAAAAGCTTTATATACTAGCATCAATGCATTTCCTAGGAAAGTAAAGCACTTGAATATATCCTAAGAATAAATCCTCGTAAGTAGGTGCTGTGTGAGCTACAACTGTGCTTGAAGTCAACACCCCACTTTAAAATAGTTTGATTCAAAATTAAATTCAGTGTTCTCAACATGCAGTTAGTATATGAAGCATTTTCCTTGAATGTACTCATTTAGTGTTTGACTGCTGTTAACCCATTTCTTTTTTAGAATGGTATAAGGAATTAGTGTCTACAGAGATGAGTAGATAATGCTGATCTAGAAAACCTGTCATGTCTGTATATGTATGTGTATATATTTTTATATATATATATATATATATATATATATATATATATATATATATATATATATATAAATATATATACACACACACACACACACACACACACACACACACACACACACACACACACACACACACACACACACACACACACACACACACACACACACACACACACACACACACACACACACACATACTTATACATATAATTTTTCAAGCGTTTTTTGACTGTTTATTTTAGGCTGGAAAATCCCACTGGACACAAATGTCACTGTGGTGGGCAAGCTAAGAGCACTATCTGGTTAATCTACTTGATTAGAGTCATAGAGTAGGCAAATAAAGACAGAAAGAATCAAACCCTGTCCTCTTCACTACAGCAAGTAGCTTATTAGCAGCTCACAGCCTTAATCCTCTGCAGTAACTGCTAACATTTTTTTACACCATTTCTATATGTGCAGCTGCATTCACATGTGACAAAAGTGTTGAGAAAGGCATAATGAAATCCTGTGCATTTAAAGAAAGCAAGTAAACTGCAAGAGAGTTTAAAAAAACAAGATGGTGTGGTATGCAAACAAGCCTATGGTGACTGTGCCTTTATTTATTTATTTATTTATTTATTTTACATTTGTTAACCGGGAAAAAATCCGACTGGATACAATGTCCTTTTTCAGTGGAGGCCCAGGGAGAAAAGCTCCATCATTATACAAAATACAGACATTTCCAAAATTATAATATTACAGAGAGAGAAACAGTCAAAAGTCAAACAAACAATCAGGTTGCAAAATTCATTTGTTAACAATGCATATAAGGAAATAAAAAAATGAAGACAATGAACAATTCAAGTAGATAATAGAATCTAATTTAATTTATCCTAGCAAACATAACCCCATGTGGTAAAATTCCCATGCAATCAGAGGAAAATCTCATAATTCGCATTCGGAAGAAAAATCAACTTTGAATTGTCCAGCATCCATCATACCTGTTTGCCATGGACTTGGGAATGGAGTCATAGAATAGAAGATTGCAGCTTTGCTCAGTGAGGAACAGCTTGTGCCTTGTGATCACATTGCATAACATGCAGTGAACAAGAGACTGAACTGGCTTGAGCTATAATTTTATAAATAGACAGTATCTTCTTGCATCTGCCCTCATTTAAGTGTTTTGTACTTTAAATTTATTTAGTATTTAATATAGTACAATTGGTACAGGAAAGGAATAATGGAAACATTTGTATGCTGACACCTGAAAAAGAAAGGGAGCCAGGAGAGAAGTGTTGCAACTGATAACATTTGTGTATGACTGCCAGTAAGGAAAACAACAGCCATGTTGTGGGGATAGACAGCCATATTGGGTCAGACTTGGGGAGGGTAGAGGCAAGTGACAATGCAGCTAAGAGGTACAGAGGAAATCCAACCAGGCATGGAGCAGCAGGTTAGATAATACAACATGAGACAACTGTAATTCATACTCTTCTTGGCATACTAGTGGCACAATAAACATTTAAGATTTCAGCATGTTAATTAAATGCATGACATGCCATGATTTATAAAATACAGAAATTTAGTTATAAGCAGTAGAGAGGCTCATTTACTGAAGTTTTCATAGTCTGTATGTTTACTCAGCATGGAGTTGTTGCCTGAGAATTCATTAAATTGTTCCTGCTCTACTCAGTACCAAAGTGCCCACTTCCTCTTTGCCATCTGTCTTTGGATGACACCAGTGCATAAATAAGTAAGTCAGGAAGGGGCTAAAAAAAGATCATATGCATGCATTTATAAACTATCATTGCAAATCAGTTTTCCCAATCATCATAAGTTTCACACGTTGTCCGTATCCCAAAAATCAAAGGGTCAGTGATTCAACAGATAGCACATTCACCTTTGGTGCTAGAAGATCAGAAGATTGTGGGTTCTGTTCCTAATCAAGTTAATTGGGTTAATTTTTAAATTGTTGACACTGCAGTGCAGCATTAGGGGATACTGCATTCTAGAACATACAGACCTTTGCCTGAGGTGTTAAACCAGGGTCCTGTCTGCTTAAGTTGGTGGTAGCTCATGTGGATGAATATGGCACCTTTTGAAAAGAATAGGGGAAGTCCCTCGATCTCCTGGCCAAATTTTCTCTAGAAGCATAAATGCCACCAAGTGTTTCCCCTGAAAAGAGGTTACTAATCTGGTGGGACTAACCTGATCAACAAAGGATAAATAAATAAAATGAAATACATAGATACATAACTAAGTAAATAATTGCAAATTGTATTTTTTGTTCATACATAATATTTACTATGGTTCACTATCAAAATGTGGAATTGCAGTTTGACGAATATGGGTTGGTCGAATGTGTGTTCTACCAATGTCCATAATGTTGAACTGAAAATATTTGAATTCATATTAGTGAATGTGGTATACATTCGCTAATATGAAGTTGACGTTTTAAACTGAGATTGTGGTACAGTGTGGATCGGGAAATTTTCCTTTTTCTTCATTGTAGTGCGATCTCAAAGTTGGTATATATAATATGCAGCGGGTGTGGGGGTGCAGGGGGGCTAGCCCCCTACAAAAACATTAATGGTAACACGAACTTTTAACATTGGAACTTTCGATGTTCGAATGTCGATTGTCGTGGTTACCATTTCTGACATTTTGGTAATTCTTTATTACCCAAGTCGGATAAACAATTCAGTAATTTTTTGATAAACTGTTTTCAGTTTCAACATTTTGATAGTAAGGTGTATGTATTGACAGTGCATGCCACTGTGAATCCATACACATTATTTGTATTCCCTAAAACTGTACCCATTTTCTGTCTGTTCTCAAAATTTTAAGTCTACTTCCTGATTTGGCCCAAGTTACAGATAAAAAGGGTCCTCCAAAACAATCCATCTACTCAGTTAAAATGTATAAAGAAAAAAAAAATAAATATGTTAATTTTATCATTTTAAAAGGATAGCACAGACTGAGTCAATTGTAGGTTGGTTTCCATTGTGAATCTGAATAAAGAGAATTGGATTGTCCAAAACAACAGTTCTACATAACTGCAAATTTTCATATTTCAATATTTATTTTTCCTTTAGGGCAAACATCTCTATCAAAAACTAGACCTCCTGCTAACATATAATCACTCAAAGATTCTTTGCATGTGTAAAAAAAAAATAAAGATGCAGTGGCTTTGGTGAATCAGTTGTTGTACAGTCAGCCATGGTTACTTCAGGATATGCACAACTAGCCCTTCATAGGTTCATAGGTAGGTACTAGGCTATTGGCCCTAGGGCCTATATAAGCCTAGCCAAAAAGGTACCCTTGCTTTCGCCACCCAAGAAAATTATTTACCTGTGCCCCTGTCAAGCAAAGCCACAGAAGTGATCCCCGGGGTGAATTTCCTATTTCCCATCCAATCATCAAGATTTTTCTTGAAGAGTGCTAATGAGGAGCTTTGTTTGATATAGATAGGTAGCTTCTTCCAGAGTATGGGAAGTCTCTGGGACAGGAATCTATCCCTCCCGCATGTTCTGTTTATTGTGGTGACAAGGTTTAGGTCCCTAGAGTGTGTAGCTCGGAGGGATTGGGATTTCTTTAAGTGGAGCATGTCTAACAGCTCTAGGTTTGACACTGCTTTGTATGTTAGGCAGAGATCACCTCTGAGTAGGCGATATGCGACGGAGTACAGCTGGAGTTTTTTGAGACGGTCTGCATGGGGATCTGTTTGAGGCTGGTAATCCTCTTTGTGAGGTATTTCTGTGACCTTTCCAGTTGTTGTAGATGTCTTGTAAGGTACATACCAAAAGGGGCGTTGTACTCTATAATGGGTCTAATGAATAACGAGTAGAGGGGAACAATGACCTCTTTTTTCCTGGATAAGAAACCTTTTGTGATGAGGTGTGCCACGTCAAAGGATTTCCTAACTACTGTGGCAATATCAAAGGCGAGATTACTGTCCACCTGTGTCCCAAAGTCTCTTATCACACTTTTGGTGTTAAGTAGACTGCCGCCTATGTGGTAGTTCATGGGTACAGAGTTTTAACCAAAAGGGATGACAATGCACTTTTTGGCATTGAGTTTGAGGCCATGGCTTTGACAGCAGGCATCTGGCTCAGTGAGGCTCTTTTGTAGGATGTCCACATTGTTAGGAATTTTGATTATGGCTCCTAGTTTGCAGTCATCTGCGAACTTCATTAGCCAAAGACCTTCTGTGTTAGCCTGTACTTCAGAGAAGTAGATACCAAACAGGAGAGGACCCAGGACTGAACCCTGTGGTACTCCACTTGTCACTGGTCTGAAGTCGGATTTGGAGTCTGCTACTTTCACAGTGTGGGTTCTGTCAGTGAGCCAGTTGGCAATCCATCTTGTGACATAGGGATTTATACCTAGTTTAGTGAGTTTATCTATAATTCCAGAGTGGGGGATGGTGTCGAAAGCCTTGGTGAGATCTAGATAAGCTGTGTGAACCATTTTACCCTCATCTATGGCTTTGGTGACTGCTTCAAAGAAGTCTGTCAGTTTTAGGAGACATGATTTGCCTTTTACAAACCCAAACTGGGTGGGTTCCAGAGTTTGGAGATTACCAGTGTCTTTGTTTATAAGTTCCATGATGATACGTTCCATGGCCTTCATGAAACAATATAGCTCCCAGATAGGGTGACTGCACCCAGTGCATTGTAGAGTATTGATAATATATTCTAGCACCACAGAGTATTTTGTTTTGTTAATGAATGATTTACTGAATGATTGGAACATTAGTCAAACTATATTCTGTGAGTCCATAACAGTGGCTGGTCAGTAACCATAATTTTACTAGGCAAGATAAACTTATTCACTTCATTCTTAGGAAACACAATCCTATATTTGGCCACATTTAGAAACAGATTTTTGCTTTTTTCTGTCTTTTTTGTATCCTTGGTATGACAGTGATAAGTCCATCCTTTAAATCCACCACCAAAAGAGGGCAGATCCATCCTCCCTTCACATATGGCTATCATACTGGCTATATTATGGTCTTCTGGAACATTGCTCCTGATATTTTAGACAGAAATGTAACTGCTTTGCAGGATGGTCAGCCCTAGTTGGTTTACAGATAGTGCACTCTGGATACATGGTGGTGATGATCTCCATTTACTCTCACTCTGTGGTGGTGATGACCCCTTTAATTCTTTCTTTCTTTGTTGTGGTGATGACCCCTTTAATTCTTTCTTTCTTTGTTGTGGTGATGACCCCTTTAATTCTTTCTTTTTTTGTTGTGGTGATGACCCCTTTAATTCTTTCTTTTTTTGTTGTGGTGATGACCCCTTTAATTCTTTCTTTCTTTCTTGTGGTGATGACCCCTGACCCTAGTTTACTTAGGTATTGGTGCTACATTGGAGGTGGAATTGCACTTTAGCAGCAGTCTTCAAGGCAATGAAATGTGACTCAGAAATTACATAGCTTTGACACAGTTTCTCAAATGAGCTGAAGAGAGTCAGTTTCTGGCCATGGTCCTTATAACTCAGTCATAACCACCAACAACATATATAGCACAGAATTGTATTTCTAACACTGATTAATGTTTAGCTAACTGACAAGTTTGCTTAATATACCTGATGTGATCTACCACAGAGTGTCCTTTACTATCAGTTGCTTAATAGTTATTTAGTAGGGGTTAAGTGTAGTGTATTGATAAAACAATTATTCCAAAATGAGTCATCTCAGTACAAAAAGGACATTTAATTATGCTATGGCACTGCCTCCAAACTTTAACTTTACACATGCTTGAAGTGAATTGAGAAATGTCTGATAAGTAACTAGGATTTACATAATATTGAAGAAATATGCTTAAAGATAGTCCCAAGCCTGATTCCCTGTTTATTAAAATATAAGGACTATTGATCATTTAACTCTTAAGATATGGTAGATCTTGATCATTGATCCTGAATCAGTGCTGAAGCCTTGAAAAGATGTGTTGTGACCCCCTCCCCCGTGGCAACTTCTGTATTCCCACCAAAATTTCACAGACCAGGCAATTGGCTATTATTGATATACATTTCACAACATGGGGTAGTTGAAATCAAAAGAGACCAAGAAAATGCTGAGATTTGAAATAATTGGACAGCTTAAGATATATTATAACACAGAAGATTAGCTCTAAGTTTCTAGAATGCTGTGCATACACTAATACAGATATCATCTCCAGAAATGGAGCAGCGTATGAAAATGTAGATAGCAATTCACAGACAAGGTGTGTACTGCAAAGCACACAGTTATGTGGGAAATGGCCATGCACAGACCAGCAGCAATTCATATTGCTATGCTGTGCTATGCAGCAGTGAACAAAGTGTGCCACAGCAAATATAGGGTGAGACAGTATAAGGAGAAGCAAATTAAATTAGTTTGGGAAATGAGGCCATAATAGCATGCAAATGTATTCAAAATGAACATAGTTATAATTCATAGTTTTAAGACTGAAACTGAGCAGCAAAGTGTGTCAGACTACAGAAGGGCAAAGCATGCCAAAATACCATATTTTCAAACAGCAAGTATGCCTGACATTCCAGAAGCAGTCAAGCAGCATTAAGTAGCTGTTAGAACTGTCACTTCTTACCACTTTGCATGAGGAGGTATCTGGCACCAATAAAATGTTACTGACAGCAGGTAACATTGCATAAATTTACTGACCAAGAGATTATTAATCTGTTCCACGCAGACTGGGACATTTTGTGTTGCTTGGCTGATATGTGTCGCCTACATACAGAATCACTAGGAACACACGGACTTCCTGCCGTTGTGGAATCCAAGGTATATGTAGTGTTTTCCATTCTAGCTACAGAGACCCTTCAGATGGCATCAGGGAGCATATTAAGTATATCTCAGGCCTCTGCCTCAACAGTATTGAGTAAATTTCTCAATAAAATGCTTCTACAAGTGGATAAGCATATCTAGTTTGCTAGAACACAAGAGGAGAAAAACAACCACTATGAGTGGCTTTTGTAACATTGCTCACATTTAGCACTAAGGGCCTAACATGGCCAACAGTCATAAAGGTTTGTGACTAGGAAAGGCTAACATTCTGTGAACTGACAGGTAGCATGTGGTGGACGTGGTATTATAACCGGTGTCTGCACAGCACTCAGGCAGTTTGCATGAGTCACTCATATAGCATATATTTCATCTGCCTACCTATTCATCCAACATGAGGTCCTACATGATGTAGTTGGTCAGAGCAGGTACTGCAGCTAAAAGAAATGTATATGACTAAATATATCATTTTTCCTATGTAGTAACTGTCCCTTATATGTTGCATTATGGGTTCTCTGCAGTATGAACCTGACATAGCCTACAGGATAGTTCTAGCATTTGCCATGTTACACAATATAATCATGAGGAAGTAGGCAGGCCAGGACTGAATTATGGATATAGCCAGATGACACACATACATACATACATACATACACGCACACACACACACACACACACACACACACACACACACACACACACACACTGGCACAGAAGGTGCACCGACATCATCGTCCAATGATTTTGGGGCAAAACAAAACAAACCAACATTCGTACAACACCCCAGACAGTAACAGACACAATACATGGTGGCTCACTGTGGCACAGTGGCATAGAAGGATGAGTCCCTGACTATGACCTAGACAACCTGAACTGAATTAGTGACTCAAGTGTTGAAATAGGCAGAACAAAGAGGATGGGAATGAGGGGCTGCTGATGCATTGTCCATCTCGGGGGGAGGTGGTGTTTCTGGCTTGCCACTTGGGTGAGACATAGAGAGAATGCTAGGTGTTACACCCCACAGAGCATGGGCCTGCTGGGCAAACATTGCCTCTATGAAAAGGGCACTGACTGAAAAAGTCAGCATGTGGAGACACACTTCCTGCAACAGGGTACACTTAAGTGAAACTGAAGGAGTCTCTGCGGTGGAGAAGGAGTGCTAAGGGGTAGTGTAAGCCACTCTATCTGACCTGAAACCTGCCCATTTTACTACCCAGATGTCCCCATATGGGGGATGAATTGTCTAATTAGTCACTACAGGCAGAAACAAAAAGGCTGTCTGACTTTTGCCTAACCTGAGAATGCCTGGCAGTCATCCCTGATGAAGAGAATGTGCCAGTTTGGGTAAAGGTTTTGGAGCCATCAACCCATCAGGCAGGTCCAGTAGAGTTGCCAAAAAAGGCAGCTCAAGTAAAAAGTTATGTCCATAACTATGGGGCCAGATGAGCAGATAGTGATTGCACAGTGTCACATAGAACAAACATGATGAATACAGTATTAATATTAGGCTTTGCTAGTCAGTATGTGATTGAGCTGTACTATGTATCAGACATCTTCACATATACCATACAGGATAATGAATGGAGTGTGTCACAGTCACTGGCATGTGCACAGGTGGCTAGGGACACAATAACAAATGGCTAACAGCACACACACTGGGTGAGGAATATGCAACAAAATGCAGAGATGGAGGTCTCAATGTGTTGGGTACTCCGTGTCAGGGATTGCTTCCTCCTGTGATGACAGTGAGGTGACACTATCTGACCATGACTTGGAGCCACTCTACTGACCTTGTGCAGTAGGATTTGGGCCTCCCACTGCAGGGACTGAGTGCCTCTGTAGAATCATGACCTAGACAGAGTCTGCTGCTCAGGTGTCCTTTCAATGGAGGCTGGATGGTGAAGTCATTGATGGCATTGGGTGTTACTTTGTCCTAGTCTGCTTGATATAAATGAGGATTGTGTACTTTACAGTGCTCCCCTTATATAGCCACTTCCAGTATAAATGAGGATTGTGTACTTTGCAGTGCTTCCCTTATACAGCCACTCCCAGTATGCATCCTACCCCTGAATCTGAACAACACTGTTAGTCTGCACAGTGACAATGGCCTTAGCAGTACTGTACAGGGGTTGGGAGAGTGGCCTAATGGTTAAGGTGTTTGCCTTACAAACACAAGGTGCATGGTTTGGGTCTCCCAAGAGATAATTGGCTAAGCTTAAAATGGCTCACATGGGCAGTTAGCTTAGTACTAATCTATGAACCTATGAACAAGGCAGTGGACATGGAAGTGGTGTGTGTCATTATAGACCTCATCAGACCAATCAGTACAGCTTCCCTGGATGCCATGCTCTGACAGGGCAGCATCAGTTCTGGGCAACATCTTAAATGTCATGTCATACAACAATCAGCTTTATGAATGATGAGATAGTTGCAGATTGTGCTGAGGTAATGGTCTGGCTTATCTGCTGACTGATCCCGAGTGTTGCTGACAGGTCAGGGGCTGCCTATGTTACATGATGACACCAGTGATATCTGCAAAGCTGTGTTATTTTGGGAGTGCCCATAAGATAATGCAGTGTGTTCATCTGCTGCTGCTGTTGTAACTACAGGGGGCATCACTGTTCATAGCCAGTGAGGGTCCCTCCACTGTGGATGGTACAGATTCAGATTCACAGGCCACAAAAGGGCCCATAACCATACCAGAAGAATGTAGAGTCCCTGAAATCACAGACATTCAGGTTAAAACAGCCCTCTCCAAAGCCAAAAACTCAGTATCAATGGGACCAGACAGTGTCCCAGGCTGCGTCCTACATGAGCTCAAAGATGAACTAACCCCTCACCTAAACACACTGTTCAAACTCAGCCTCTCCACAGGCTACATATCCATAGAGTGGTGCACAGCAATGGTTATTCCACTCCACAAAGGTGGAGCCACAACAGACCCTGGGAATTATCGCCCTATAAGCCTGACTAGCTTGGACTGCAAGGCTATGGAGCGCATCATCATAGAACTCATTAACAGAGACATTGGGAACCTCCAAACACTGGACCCTACCCAGTTTGGCTTTGTTAAGGGCAGATCATGCCTCCTAAACCTGGTGGACTTCCTTGAGACAGTTACCAAGGCTATAGATGAGGGAAAGGTGGTACGCACAGCCTACCTAGACCTTGCTAAGGCCTTCGACACCATTCCCAATTCTGGTATTATAGACAAGCTCACCAGCTTGAACATAAACCCCTACGTCACAAGATGGGTTGCCACCTGGCTCACGGACAGAACCCACATGGTGACAGTTGCGGGAGCTAGGTCCATCTCTAAACCAGTTACAAGTGGTGTTCCCCAGGGCTCAGTCCTAGGACCCTGTTCGGCATATACTTCTCAGAGGTACAGGCAAGCGCAGGAGGACTATGGCTGACCAAGTTCACAGATGACTGCAAACTAGGGGCTATAATTGACTATCCAGCTGACACAGACATCCTCCAAAAGGGTCTCACTGAGACAGATACCTGGTGTCAAAATCATGGCCTCAAGCTAAATGTCAAAAAGTGCATAGTCATCCCCTTTGGAAAAAACAAAGTACCCACAAACTACCACATAGGTGGCAGTCCCCTAAATACGGAAGGCGTAATAAGGGATCTAGGGACCCAAGTAGAAAGTAATCTCACCTTTGATAATCACATTGCCAAAGTGGTTAGAAAATCCTTCTACGTGGCCCACCTAATCACAAAAGGGTTTGCATCCAGATCAAAAGAGGTCATTGTGCCCCTCTACTCATCACTCATCAGACCCATTTTAGAGTTCAACGCCCCATTTGTGATGTACCTTACAAGACACCTGCAACAGCTGGAAAGACCACAGAAGTACCTCATCATGAGGATCAATGGCCTCAAACAGATGCCCTATGCAGCTTGACTGAAGAAACTCCAGTTGTACTCGGTTGCATACCGCCTACTCAGAGGTGATCTCTGCCTGACATACAAGGCCATGTCCAACCCAGAATTGATGGACATGCTCCACCTAAAGAAAACCTTATCCCCTCAAGCCACATGCTCTAGGGATTTAAACCTCACCACAACAATAAATAGGACGTGCTGGAGGGATAGATTCCTGTCCCAAAGACTTCCCATGCTTTGGAACAAGATCCCCATCTACATTAGGCAGAGCTCCTCACTAACACTCTTCAAAAGAAACCTTGACGAGTGGATGGGAAACAGAAAGTTTACCTCGGGGATCACTTCAGTGGCTCTGCTGGACAGAGGCACAGGGAACTAATCTAAGGGGACGGCGAAAGCCAAAACATTCTGGCTAGGCTTATAAATGCCTTTGGACAGATAGCCTAGTACCCACCTATGAACCCTATGAACCTATTTGCTATGAGTGGGTGTCCACCCAGGATGGAAATAGACAGTGCCACAGTGGCATTTGAATATAACTTAGGTATTTGTGTCTTGTCGTTATTGTCAGCCGCTGAATGGGTGCTAGCATTAGACTGTCATCCTGCCCCCGGTTCTAGAGCTGTCACTGTGTCTCCTGTAAATACACAACAAAAGGCACACCAGAATGGGCATGAGTACCTGTGATACTATTGTGGCTCCTCAGCATGCATGATAAGGGTAATTATGCAAAGCATACAATGTAATTTCATCCTTCCACTGCTGCCTTCCTGATGTGCATGGATACTCGCTATTCTTATGACAAAATATATACAATGCATGCTAAGGTCAGCTCTAGCTCTCCAGTGATGCCATTTTATAATCTGCTGTAAATGTTACTAACCTGGTACATCATTCACTGAGATGCATGGGAGTTGGTCCGTGTTGACATCAATGTCCATTCCACCAGAGATTGATCCTAGAAGAGTTTTATCTCTTCAAAGATACCAGAAATTCCTCTGGCTCAGTCAGCCTAGTGCTCCCAGGTGGCCTTGCTGTGGCCATCTCTAAGATGTTATGATATGGCCTTTGCATCAGTGTAGTATGTAGGTACCATATTTATGGTATTGCTGTAGTGTATAGTTCTGTCCACCCACCGAATTGATGTCATGAACCAGTTTCACCTTACCTGGTCCCATAAAGGCTGATCAACACCCCTCTTTCCCCAGCATGTGCCACTCATGGGACTAGAATACCTGTAGCAGAATATTTTCAGAAGAGTTGAAAAAGTCCTGTCAATGCCTTCCACCTTAAATTGTGAACACAACAGATTTGGCTACAAATTGTATACTGCTGGGAGTGATAATATGACAGATACAGACAAAGGGGTACCTAGGAATACCATACCAGGGGTGATGGGGCAGCTATGGTGGAAATGTCATTCTATAGTTGAAGAGACATACAGAAGCAAATACATCAGGTATTCCTACAACACACACTGGTACACTATACAGTATAGCTGAAGAGAAAATGAGATGGGGCCATCAGCACTGAGCTATGTTGCTGTAATGTGTAAAATATCATCCCTATCTTACGAGACAATGTAAAGCAGTTCAGCATTTATTACTTAAGACTTCTTCTATTGCAAGTTACTATAACTGGGTTGTTCAAAAAATAATTTTGACATTAAAAAGGATTATACATCTAGGCTAATAGTGAATTAAGTACAGCTTAGTTTGCCATTCTGTAAATGCTTAACTGCATATGGTGTAGCAACAATATAGGGATGAACTAGCAATGGTCTTGTTAAATGTTCAGATAGACTTCAACAATGGGGAAGAATAAGAAAAGGAATATCACTTCCTGTTTGTAACTAAATAATGCTGTAAAAAGGAAGTTATGGTGTGCATTTTGAATAAACACTGAAAAGATGTAAGACTATCTGAATCTTTATCTGCATTCAAATATGAGTTTGATTCATAAGTCTCAGACAGAATATTCTAGTTCAACTTTAGTGTGTCCTTATTCCTGGAATAATTTTAGTTTGAGTGCTATGGTTCTGTGTTATAAAATATTGAATAGTTTGTCATATGGGTGTTGATCTTGCTGCTGTTTTTTTGCATATGAATATACAGAGTTGTGATGCCACAGTAACCTACACAAATACCAGTCACTGTTTTCTCTGAGGAGAAAACAATGCAGAGGTGCAGCCACCAAAGTGAACATATTAAAATGTAAGGATGAATAGTAAAATGAAACCATGCAACACTAACCCTGAGCTCTTATTTATACTGTACACACTTTTGGTACAAGTATTTGTAACAGCAGCTGTGGGAGATCGGGTACCAAAAACTGCTTGTCATAAACACATTCATCAGAATCAGCTGTCCTTTAGTGTGAGCATCATACCAGTACAAGTATGAAAGCAAGCAGTGACAAGAATGACATACCAAACATACCATAACATAAACATGACACTGTACAGTTTAAGTGCCACCAGCATTACCCAGATGTTGTGCCAGGAATAGTAGCCCCAGGTCCTCCAATACTGTTTCATATAGGAGCAACCCTTGGGAGAACCTTCACAGGTTGTACAAAAACATAAAAAGCATACACACAAGTTTTGTAGGCTACATATGTGACTGTCTGTTGTTGTGTCTTTCGGCTGTATAAATCAATTTGCCTTTTTGTTAAAATGTTTTTATTTAGAAGTTAAGCAACATAGATTCACAACTGAAAGTGTTTCAAGCATATATGAACATGACAATAACAGGCCCCATTTTAAATAAGGAAATTGTTTTTCACTGAAATATTTGTATATAAAAAATTAATCAAATTATACACTTGGGGAAAAATAAAATCCATAGGTAGAGAATGAAGTAAGAGACGGGGTCTTGAGCATTCCACAACGTGCTTACTATTATAAAGACTTCTGGATTCTGTCCATCTAACTGCAAAACATAACATAAATATATTAAGCATGAGGCACACAGCTGCTTTGTTTACCAGTGATGTGTTCTGATTTTCTTTTACCAGGAAAGTAATTTTAACTAGCAATCTTGATGGTTCAAGATGTGATCAGTTTAGCCTGGTCATCTCCACATGCATGTTAGGAACATGCCTAGTGATTACAGGGCATTACAGCTTTCTAGGTAGGTTACCATTCTTCAAGTGGTGCTATACCCTGACTGACTGCAATGGGAATAATTCAGAAGTAATGTTTTTGCATGATGGTAACAATCAGGCGGAAGGACTTTAAATAATACAACCTGCTTAGTTAGTTGTTACAATATAGAGTTTCAGACTGTACATAACATATTGAATTGATATGCAAGTGGGTGCATGTCTGCATGTGCCATTAGCATTAATTGTAAATTTCCAGCAATATGGAGCAGTGGCAGGGAGCATTTTTATAATCTATTAGGTATACAGGAATCACAATGTGGAAATAAGCAGGCAGATATATAGCATATGGAGAAGGTGGTATACTCGATGAAACCAACACATGACATTTACTTGTAACTCATGGTGAAATATAGCTTTTGAAAGGCAGACTATGTTTACAATTAGGGTTGTACAGGACTGGAAAACTTTATAATGTCATTATAGTAGAAGGCACTAGTATAATAAGATAACATGCATGCCTTTGACCTGATTAACCAAATCAGGGATTTGCCTCATAATGAGGAAGAGAATTCTTTAGTTTCACCATAACACAATGCCTTATCTGTTGAATGTGAGGATATTTTAGTCACATACAACAACTGACTGCTTTTTCCAGTGAATAAACTGGAAAACAGATAAGATATTCATTTATGCATTCATTTTCAGGTACCTGCTTTATTCTGTCAGGGTCACTAGACAGCTGTAACCTGTTTTGCTACTCATCAGTTGTAAGACAGGGCGCTTCACTGTGAGACATAGGGCCAGGCATGTGCATACTCACACACACACACACACACACACACACACACACACACACACACACACACACACACACACACACACACACACTTCAACACATGCTAGAGAATTGGTAATGGGCAATTTAGAGGCTTTCCATTTCACCTCTGGGATGTGTAATAAAATCAGAACACAAAATAAAAAACATGTAGACAGAGAGAAAGAGGAGATGCAGATTCCACGTAACAGGCACACCGACCAGGAAATGAACCAGAGATCCAAGCTCTGAGACAGCAATATAACTACTCCACCATTCTGCCTCACTCTGTGAAATGGTTATACAAAAACCTAGTTACAGGGGTACATCAACTAAACCATATATTTTTGGCACAAACATGTTATGGTGTTTTGAGAGGCTGGCCATCTTCTGCAGTCACTCCAGTAGTCTCTTTATTAATTTAGTTTAAATAGGTTGGGTTTGATTGTAGTAGTACAATTAACTAACATGGATTTACTTGCACAGCAACTTTTTTTTGAAAAAAGATAGTAGAAGATGGAGGTGATAACTAAGGACGACATGGAAAATAATGCTGACCACATGAATGCAGCCCTATCCAAGCCTTAAGAGGTGGGGGTGACAGAGGATGGGTAATAAGTTTTTGGTTGGATAGACCCCCGTTTTTCCATTTTTTAGTATGAAAGTTGGGGAATAAAGAAGGGTAGAATGTGTTGAAGAGAGAGGTGGGTAAGCGTTAAGGCATTTTTAAAGACACAGCATAAATGACAGACAAGATAGACAGGACCACTATGGCAGACGGGCAGTGGGAGGGTAAGACAATACATATCTTTGGCAGGCAGAAAGTGATAAAGAATAGGTCTGAGAGGTAGTACTCACCCCAATCCTGGGAGCTTCAAATATCTCCCCACCCTGATGTACCTGCATGGAGTGACCAGGATGGTGTATGAATCAAGGCTTCCAGTGGCTTGATGGCAAGAGCTGACTTGGTCAACAATCTATAACGAAGTAATAGCCACTGGAGGATATATTGATATAGATGCCAGTGCCTTCCCAAAGCCATCTCAGTCACAGCTTATACCTGCTCCTGAAGCCTTCAGTCCTGGCTGGCCAGGGTGCCATGTGCTGGGAACCCATATTTGTGAAGCGGTCCGCAAGTGAAGGAACATTGTATTGCTAGATATGACACTGCTATTAATCAAGAAAATATATGTTGTTATTAGAAATGGAATGAGTAAATACTGACAACTACTGGTTGAGGTTCATTTATACTTTACTATTACTCCATCTACTGTAATATGACCAAACAACTGTATTAATTTCTTCAGTGAATGCTCTAAACAATCTGTAATGAAGTAAAGTAACAGTAAATATTGACAAATGCTGATTCAGGGTCAAGTATGCTTCAACTTTCAAAATAATTAATCCTGATATACTGTACTTCTGTCCGCTTGACTGACTCAACATAATAATATCACATAAATATCACTGAATATATTTACTGAGCACTTACTGATACTGTAACTATAACAACTCGACAAGATGAAATTTTTGTTTAGTTCAGCAATGCCATTTTATTTTTATGTACTTATATATTATTTCCTTTTGCTGAGTACATTAATAACCTATGAGGTGACGCAGTAGATGAGCAACTGTCCTCTGGCACTTAACCCTGGCATAATCAACTTCCTCAGGAGCTGCAGAGATATGGGAGAAATAGGAGAAAGAGAGAGATGCAAACTGATTCTGAATGTACATGCACTGTGCCTTAGTAGACTGCTGTATTTTGGTTTAAGGTATGCCAACACCTTATCCCTGCCTTTTATTCATCATTGCATCATGTAGTGCATTATTTATTTATTTTTTAATGCCCCACATTACTCTGTAAACATATACAAAACCGTCTACGAGGAAATAGTTTTAAAATTGTATACACCTTTGCTGCAAGGAGGAAATCATGTGCAACTTTAAATAAATTGTTACAGATAGGGCTGAATATTCCTGATTTGGTACAGTCAGAGGCACCAAATACTTTTGCTGCGGGGGGGGGGGGGGTGATGTATTGACCTAACTATTGGTGAACAGTTTGCTACCATGGCAGCCTCAATTTCAAGAGGTCCAGCAGGTGTTGCTTTGGCTGCAAACAATGTTCAAATGTCCAGTGAAAGCTGCAAGGAATTAATGCCATTAATGTTTCCTTTTAAGATTTACCTTTACCATTGACAGTAATTCTATGATATTGCAATGATCCTGTTACTTCTTTTTGATAGTCATCATGACCTAGGTTTATGCAGCACCCTCTCCCCCTGTGTTGGGTATGGCTCCTCTGTACGTAGTTATTGCAGAACTTGAGGAAACGTTTGGAAAATTCCAACTACAGTAGCAGTCAATAAGACTGTGCAAAACAGATTTTAACATACATTTCTGCATAAAAATTTGAACAAACA
>NC_056727.1:1206315326-1206427826 GCF_019279795.1 Protopterus annectens
GAGGAAAGTGTGAATTACTTAAAAAGATTTGCAGATCACACAGATACAATTAAATTATTGAAAAAAGTTAGCAGTGTATTTTACTGTAAAATCTTCAGGATTGTCCATTCTTCTACTGATAAGGCAGGAAATATTGCAATACTTTGCTAGTTGCTGAAAGACTTTGGAATGTGTAATTGCCATTTTCTGTGCTGTCTTCATCTTGGAAATAGTTTACTATAAACACTGGTTTCTGGCAATGGAAAATGGCCAGGACTCCACTGCAGGTCACCTTCATGTAATTAAATTGAACATACTAACATATTAATTAATAGACTTCTTTGAAGCAGTCACCAAAGCCATAGATGAGGGTAAGGTGGTTTACACAGCCTATCTAGATCTCGCCAAGGCTTTTGACACCATCCCCCACTCTGGAATTATAGATAAACTCACTAAACTAGGTATAAATCCCTATGTCACAAGATGGGTTGCCAACTGGCTCACTGACAGAACCCACACTGTGAAAGTAGCAGACTCCAAATCCAGCTTCAGACCAGTGACAAGTGGAGTACCACAGGGTTCATTCCTGGGTCCTCTCCTGTTTGGTATCTACTTCTCTGAAGTACAGGCCAACACAGAAGGTCTTTGGCTAATGAAGTTCGCAGATGACTGCAAACTAGGAGCCATAATCAAAACTCCAAAAGATGTGGACATCCTACAAAAGGGCCTTGCTGAGATAGATGCCTGGTGTCAAAGCCATGGCCTCAAGCTCAATGCCAAAAAGTGCATTGTCATTCCTTTTGGTAAAAACTCAGTACCCATGAACTACCACATAGGTGGTAGTCTACTTAACACTGAAAGTGTGATAAGAGACCTTGGGACACAGGTGGACAGTAGTCTCTCCTTTGATAATCACATCGCCACAGTAGTCAGGAAATCCTTCTATGAGGCACACCTCATCACAAAATGTTTCTCATCCAGGAAAAAAGAGGTCATTGTTCCCCTCTACTCATCACTCATTAGACCCATTATAAAGTACAATGCCCCTTTTGGTATGTACCTCACAAGACATCTACAACAACTGGAAAGGCCACAGAAATACCTCACAAAGAGAATTACCGGCCTCAAAGAGATGCCCTATGCAGACCATCTCAAAAAACTGCAGCTTTACTCCGTTGCATATCGCTTACTCAGAGGTGATCTCTGCCTAACACACAAAGCTATGTCAAACCCAGAGCTTTTAGACATGCTCCACTTAAAGAAATCCCAATCCCTACGAACTATATGCTCTAGGGACCTAAACCTCATCACCACAATAAACAGAACATGCTGGAGGGATAAATTCCTGTCCCAGAGACTTCCCATACTCTTTAACAAACTACCTATCTATATCAAACAAAGCTGCTCATTAGCACTGTTCAGGAAAAATCTTGATGATTGGATGGGAGATAGGAAATTCACCCCGGGGATCACTTCTGTGGCTCTGCTCAACAGTGGCACAGGAAAATAATATTCTTGGGTGGCGAAAGCCAGGGTACTTTTGGCTAGGCTTATATAGGCCCTAGGGCCAATAGCCTAGTACCTACCTATGAACCTATGAATAATCACTGCACTGCAACCTTGCAGTAAACTGTTATAGCCTTGCATTTTACTATGCACAGCAAATCTGGACAAAGCCCGACATAATAGGGGTACAAAGGCTCACAAATAGGGACACATTTCAATTATTGCTCTTGTAAGCTTAGAAAGTTGCTAGAATTACAGGCTATGTATTAAAACATTTTCTAAATAATATGAAGTCTGAAACTCAATTGCATGTAGCTGCTTGTCTGGTTGGATGGAGTGCTCATACCTAAGCTTCTCCTTTTAATCTACTTTCCCTGGATCCCCACCAAGCCAAGTTTGATCTATTGGCCTGCTGTGCTCCTTAACAGAACCGGGCAACCATGGGATGAGTGTTATTTTCAAAATATACAGAAACTTCTCCTTTTAATCTACTTTCCCTGGATCCCCGTCAAGCCAAGTTCGATCTATTGGCCTGCAGTGCTCTTTAACAGAACCGGGCACCCTTGGGATGAGTGTTATTTTCAAAATATACAGAAACTTCTCCTTTTAGTCTACTTTCCCTGGATCCCTGCCAAGCCAAGTTAGATCTGTTGGCCTGCAATGCTCTTTAACAGAACCGGGCAACCTTGTGATGAGTGTTATTTTCAAAATATACAGAAAGTATGTTTTATCCTCAAGACAAATTAATTGCTAGCCCTTGTTTAATTTCTATTTTTAAGTAAAGCACTCCATCACGGACATTAGCTTGCCCCCTCCCCATACTGTACTTCTTAACAGCAGTCTCCCTTTGCAACCTGTTTCAACTATTTGAAAGCCTTGCTGTTTTTCTAGTATTACTAGACCCTTTCTCCTATAAATTGTGGTCTTTCTAAATCCTTCATACCCCTGGTTACAAGTGTTTTTTATTTAATTTCAAAAGAAAGGTATGCAAAACAAGTAAGTACCTACTGATTTCCCTGATTGTTTCAGAACATTAGCTGCCCCCCCCCCATTTTGTACTTCTAACTACAACCTGTCTTTATATGCTGCACTACTATTTGTATGCTCTGCTGTTTTTCTACTTCTACTAAACCTTTTCTCTTATAAATTCTTGTCTTCCTAATTTCAACATAGCTCCTTGGTAAAATTGGCTTATTTTATTTTAGTAAGTCAGGTATGCAAAACAAGCAAGTCAGAGTACCTACTGCCTTTTCTTACTGTTTCTGTAGACTTGCATATCTGTGAAATCAGGGCCAGCTCTTTTCATCAAACTATTGGCTATCCACCACTTTTCTGGTCTAATCTGATCCTCGCCCTTCCCACAAGAATGATTTCAGCCTAATCAGGGCCAGCCTTTTTCATCATACCTAATGGCTATCCACCACTTTTCTGGTCTAGTCTGATTCTCCCCCTCCCCACAAGAACAATTGCAGTCTAATCAAGGCCAGCCTTTTCATCATGCTATTGGCTATCCACCACTTTTCTGGTCAATTCTGTCCTCCCCCTCCCCCACAAGACCTATTACAGCCTAACCTAGCTTTCTTAAGCTACAGGAGCCACAGTAATATTAAGTTTAGTACCTAACTGTGTCTTAGTCCCTCCCTTATTTGAAATCTTACCTCTGTTCCTTGCTGAGCTCCACATTTAACTAACTTTATATCTTACAATTACCATAGTGTCTGTGCTTTTCCCCACGTTTGCAAAGCAGCCTACAGCGTTTTTTTCTTTGTTCCTTAATTCTCTTACCCACCAAGCTATATTTTATATATTTTGCCACTAGGAGGCACTGCTCAACCACTTATAGTGTACAGATCACTTACATCATTTTTCTGCTCTATTCCAAGCAATCCCCCACTCTCATAGCATATTTACCTCACTGGCCTGCTTTGACTTGTGCATTGTTTTATTACCTTTCTCCCCCCACACCCCCCAGCCCAGACTCACCTTTGCTGTTTCTGTACTTCCCCTAAGCTCCCCCGTTTCAGCTACAACTGGCTGATTGGTTTCCGCCAGCCACCTTCTCTCCAGCTCTTCCCGCTCAGTTCGCCCTATGGGCTCACTCCGCCCCCCTACCCTGCCCCCAATTACCAACCATCCCCACTACTCCTACATTTATTTCAACTCCAAACCCCTCCCTCTCTAAACCAACCAATCAGCTCCACTCTGTAACTCTTCCCCTCTCTACCTCCACCTGCCAATCACAACCACTCCAACCCCGCCCATCAAAGTCCATATAAACATTTATTTCTACTCCATCTATACACATATACAATCTGCCCTACTCATTTTATACTGCTAATATACACATATACTCCTCTACCATGCCTTGTCTTCTACCTCAAACCATTCTCACCCCATCTATCTGCATTCTATTTTACTCCCTTTATACCATGCTACCTCCTACTCCTTTAACCAACTCCACTCCTCCTTCCTGTCCTACCGCCTGCACTCCCAACCTCCTTCCTTATCCCACTAAAACACACTTCCACAACATATCTGCCTCTCTATTCAACCCAACCCACTCCACTACTTCAGGACAAAACTTTTCCCCCCTCAATTAAATACTACAAACCTAAACTAATACCTTACTGTCCACAGCTATTAAAGACCAAATCAAAAATAATACTACCCTTCCTCAACTACCCTTGTAGAGGACATACACCCAAATCCTGGACCAAATACTTCCTTTAGTTCTAATCTCCCTGTCACAAGCAATAAAACCAACCATAAATACCTCAGATTCTTCACCATCAATGCCCAAAGTTTAAGAAATAAAGTAGTCCACTTTCATGCTTGACTAAACTACAACGTACCCAACATTGTAGCCATCTCAGAAACCTGGCTAAAACCTCATATTTGTGACTCTGAAATCCTCCCTCCTGTATTCCAATCCCTCAGACATGATCGCTTAAATAGAAAAGGGTGTGGGGTAGCCTTAATCTACTTTAACCTGCTATCCATCACTACCTACCCCAATCCTATTCTTCCATTTAACAATGCAGAACTAGTAATAGGCCTACTAAAAATAAATAACCACAAAAGCATTTGTATCATTGCCCTCTACATCCCCCCTGGTAATAACACCACTACTCTTGAAGAAATTCTCCTCTGGACCTCTACCAATATTAAGCTAGAGGCCTTCATACTTGGAGATGTAAATATCGATTGGAATAAAATCAACAACTTTAATCCCACCATATCCATCAATCTATTTAACTATACCCAGCTAACTAACTCCATTACCAGACCTGACAAAACAAACCCCCTGGGTACCACACTAGACTGGATCCTTGTATCCCATCCTAATAAAGTCTTAAACTCTGGCATTATACCTGACCCTATAGGAGACCAGTTGCCAACTTTCATACACCGAGCTACCCACTCCTCTCCTCACCTACACCAATATATTCACACATGTAACCTCACAAACATTAACCCCACTACTTTCTCTGACTCCCCTAAAACAAACTGGAACCCCTTAAAAACTCTTCCACTAGACAATTCTGTAGAATTTTTCAACTCAACCTTCTTAAACATCCTCAACTCCCTAGCTCCACCAAGAAGAAAAAGAGTAAAAACCAAGACCGCCCCATGGCTAACCAAATATACTAAAAAACTTATGCTACAAAGAGATAAAGTCTGGAAAATATACCATCAAAACAAGCAGCCAGACACTTTTCTTAAATATAAACAACTCCGCAACCTCACTAAAAAACAAATCATCAGAGACAAAAAGTCTGACTATATCAAACTCCAGTCTAACCAATCAAAAAATCCCAAACATTTTTGGAATTCCATTAATTCTCTTCTCAACCCAGGTACCAAAAACAACCCCTGCCCTGACACCAGCAAATTTGATCCTGAAATAGCCTCTCTATTCAACTCCTTCACCAACTCCATAGCAAAACTGACCGAGACCTTCCCTAACAACCCTTTCCCTCAACCTATCCAATCTTCCTCATCCCCTACACCACCCTCTGCTCCCAATCCTCCTCCAATATTTGAACTTAAACCCATCTCAACCTCCCACATAAAAAAATTACTCTCTAAATTAAAACCATGCTCCAATGCCCCTGACAATATCCCATCTTCCTTCCTAAAAATAGCCACAGATGGTAACGCTCTCCCCATTAGCATCTTGATTAATAGATCCACGCAGGAATTTTATGTGCCCAAGTTATAGCGTGCTGCCTTTATTCTACCTCTCCATAAAGGAGGCAAAAACAATAGCATCTCTAACTACTGCCCCATAGCTATCCTCTCCCCAATCTCAAAACTTCTGGAAAAATGCATCCACCTATAGCTTATGCCAGTCCTAGTCAATCACGAACTAATCACTCTAACCCAACACAGCTTCTGATCTGGCCATAGTACTATCACTGCCCTTCTCTCCTTCTTAGATACAATAAATCTTGTCCGTGACTCTGGAAAAATAGTATCAACAGTTCTAGTAGATCTGTCCAAGGCATTCGATACCATCTCCCACAACTGGGTTCCTATTATGAGATTGAAAATCCCTTTAGGTGAATACGAAGACGTTGAGCTGTATTGCACGAAGTATGTAAACCCTGAATGGTCAAAACCGCAAATTTTGAAATGTCGATTTGTTTTCATGTCTGCGGTATAGCTCCATAATGTACGTGTGCGATAGATAGGACTTAGTGTAGTGTTAGGTGTAGGGCTTTTTTAACTGTATGTATGTGTATTATTTATTTTGTTTAGGTGTATGTCTGTAGTGTGTTCGGTAGTTACGGACCTTAGGGTTAGGGAGGGGTTAAGGAGAGTGCATAGATAGCTGTGTTTGTGGGGTTTAGTGTAGTGTTGGAGGTAGGGTTTTGGTGCTTTAGTTTAGGTTAGAAGTAGGGTTTGGTTAGTGTATGTATGTGGTTTATTTATTTTGTTTGGGTAGGTAGTATGTAGTGGGTGGTGGGGATGGCCGACTATGACAGTTCAATATTTTTTTCACGGTTTAGTGCATTCGGGATTTTCATGGTTCACAGTATAGGGATCGATGTTTTGGTATTCTCGCATAGGGTTTTTCGCTTTGCTAAACCATCTCTTGAACCATCTTTCTAACCTTAAACTCTCCCAGAATACCTTATCCTGGTTCTCAAGCTACCTCTCTGACACGTCTCAAGCTGCAAAATGGGGGAAAGGCACCTCAACCTTCCTTCCTACCCCCACTGGGGTACCCCAGGGATCCATACTCGGTCCAATGCTATTCAACATCTTTATTAATGATTTCCACAAATCCATACCCAACACCAAAATTGTACAAGATGCAGATGATTCAACTTTAGTCTGCTGTGCCTCTAACCTCTCAGAGCTTCAAACAGTGACCCAAACTGCTTTCTCCACCACTGAAAACTGGATGCTCCAAAACCACCTCTTGCTAAATGCCAACAAATCCAAAATTCTATTTTTCTCTCCCTCAAAAGCTTCCCCTCTTGATAAAAACTCATTCCAAATTATTAGCCAAAACAGCTCTACTATAGAGGTTGTTCCCTTTGCTAAACTACTTGGGGTTACTATTGATGAACACATAAAATTCGACACTCACATCCAGCAAAACATTAAGAAAACCCATATAAAACTTGGTATGCTATACAGAAACATCCACTTTCTCTTTCCTTCCACCAGACAAACTCTCGCCACTACCTATCTACTCCCCTCACTAATGTATGGCGGTCCTCTACTAATAAACTTATCTGCCTCTCTCTCCTCCAAATTATAAGTCTGTTATAATAAGATTTCTAAATATGCAAACAAAGCCAAATTCTCCTCCCATCATTGTACTGCCCTTCATTTGTTAAATTGGCTTGAACTTTCCAACCATCTAGACTATCTCCAAATTACTACAGCCCACAGACTAATTTTTCAACCTACTAAGTGCCCAGCACTAACTAACATCCTTCAACCTTACACCCCTCAGAGAACTCTAAGATCTACTCACCAAAACCTAATCACTGTCCGCAAACCCAGTCGTCCTGCTGGTCAGCTTCTTCTATCCTTTTCCTTAGCTAAAAAATGGAATTCACTTCCTTCCTCTCTAAGGACTTGTGAAAACTTTAAAAATTTAAAACTCAGCTACATTCCTACCTTTCCTCTAACAGGAAATGCAGCTGCACTCTCCCCACCTAGCCTAACAATCAATACACCCCTTAAACTCCTAACTAACTCTGAGTACAAGCTAACCTAACATAAATGTACATATTGTAAATAACATAATTGTACATATTATAAAAAAAAAAAATCCCACCTTTTTCTCTCCTTTTCCTTCTAAGTCTTTATTCTCCCTCTCAATTAAGTTACCACTGCCATCCTAAATATTTGGATACTATGTAACCAAAGAATTTATTCCTGATCTCTAGCATGGAATGAAATTGTAATTCTTTACTATGTATATGTAACTAAACTATGTAATGTGGAGCTTTTCTCCCCGGGCCTCCACTGAAAATGGGCTCCCTGAGCCCAGTGATCCTTCCCGGTCTTTCAAACTGGAAATAAATTAATAAATAATAAATAAATTATTTACTAATTTTTTTTCCTCAGATAACCCAAGTGATTGGCCAGAAAACCAAAAATTTTATGATGAACAAATCAAAATTTTGAAGCAAAAACCTGGACATTCTGCAAAAATATGGGCAGTTAAGAGGTATGATGCTTTAGCATAGAAATGCATAACAGAAACATTTGTGCAATGAAAAGATAAGCACAAAACTCAGAATTAATGCTTCTCTATACATTTGCTACTTTTTAAAAAAAATATATACAATAAATGCATGACCTAGAAATGCTTAAAGTTACATACATGAGGAAGGTGAAATTGTTACCTTACATACTTGCTGGTTACAAAATGTTGCAGCAGCAGGGTTCAAGACATAGGAGAAACAGCTTCAGTCCTGAGAAGAATCACATACACATGGATGCCCTGAGAACATATGGAAAACATCTTATTAGAAAAGGATGGCGAAACCTGGCAGACAGAACTAAGATGTGGAACCAAGTAGCGGCTGACATAAGTACTGTAGGGGGAAGGAACTGCACTTTCGGACAGTGTAAGAAAAGAGCAAATGACATGGTGGGATACGCAAGGACAAAAGCTGGGCAGAATGCAATTTTCCATAGCAGTACTGGTGGGGATACCTACAAGGTCCAGCCTTAAATGCCAGATGAGGGGTGATGAGTTTGATGCAGATGAGGATGTTGGGGGAATCATCCAAGGTGGTGATGACACTAGTACTTTCAGACCCCTACAATAACTGTAACAGGCATTGTGGAAGGCTAGTGGCCATACTGACATCTCCTTAGGACTACTTATTATGATACCCGAGTACGTATAATGCTTACATGTTTCATCATCAAGTGCTCCATCAATGTCAGGTGTAGCAACAACTGTGCAGACAATGCATGGTAAGCGTGGGCATACCATTAAAGAAAAATCATTCCAACTGTTGCAGACCACATTAGCCATATCTTAGCATATTTCTTTACAGGATCAGCACCAGAAACAGGCACATCCTGCACTTCAGCACAACAGGCTGCTGTTGACAGCAGAATGGCTGTTGATGATCATACACTATCACAACATGAGCACAGTGGCACACAGTCACAGAGTAGGCTGTCAGGGGCCCCTACTGCACCGCATGTACATAAGTTCTTAGGGAGTGACACAGGCTCACACACTCAGCATAATGAGTAAATTACTTTTTGGGGAGTGGGGGAACACCGTGTAGCTCAACACTTGTTTCTTCTGCACAGCCTGAACCTCCTTAATGAAAGACACTATGTTTTCAGAGTCAGCAGTCCAGGCAAAGATGTATTTCACAGTTATTTCCAGAAGTACACAAGGCCTTGGCTGCCCAACCCAAGATGTGACATAACATAATTCAGGTCCAGGCTATTGTTAATGACAGTCAGGTAGAGCTGGTAAGAGTACTACAGATTATACATGAGGAATTTCACCAGCACATGGGAATGGTGGATGCCAGGAACAATGTCATAATGATCTATTCACTTCCATTCTTGCACATATGGCATCCATGTCAACCAACATGTGCACACTAGTAAGGACTTGCTGGACACAGACTGGGGGCAATGCTGGATGTGAGTGAGAGAGTGCCTGTGTGCATGGTGGATGCATAGGCCATACACCATTGGTATCCCAAGAAAGGGCTTTAGGCGTTCATGTGGATTTCCCCAAGAAGATGGTAGCCAGTCATTGTCAGACTTCTGCAACACATGGAAGAATCTCTCAGTCAATATGTAGGTCTCATAGCACTGTTTGGTCAATATCAAGAGGTTCCCTGCAACCAGTAGATCCTGTCATTAGAGCAGCTTAGCATTAAGCTAATTTGCCAACACTTGCTCATGATCTATAGGGCCATCACTCACATTATCCTTAAGGGACACAGTATATGATGCCATCCAAGTCTAAGTTAAATTTTGAACATCAATAAGAAGAGGCAAGACTCACCCAGAATACATTTTTCAATCAGGTACAATGCTCCAGTTTTTCCCCTGTATCTGAAAAACAGTAAACTGATAATAGCAGCCAAAAAAGAGAGAAATGTCATTTTTTCAGGATAAATTGCTTTTGCCTGTGATGAAGTGAATTTATCAAAATCAGTAAAAATTACAGTATAGTCACAGCATAGCCCAAAACATATTTGTTAACACATGCTATTCTACACTTCAATCAAAGCCTGCTAGTATAACCAGTACTCATGCCACTGACCCCTCAACACTGCAAATGCTGATGGCAATTTATATATATATATATATATATATATATATATATATATATATATATGGTTCCACTTCATATCATCGAATTATCATTTCATCGAATTTCAAATCATCGAGACCAAATCGTCGAAAACTCATTTCATCAAAAACTCATATCATCGAATCTCAAATCATTGAAAACTATAAAGCAACTATAAATAACATCCCAGACACTGTTTACTACACCTCCCATAATTAAATATACCAACTCCAAGGTCGCACTACAGTGGGTTTAGGAAATGACCTTTTTCCCCCACTGTAGTGTGACCTTGGAGTTGGTATATTTATTTAAGGGGGGGTGTGGGGGGAGCCCCCTACATGGGGGGGGTGCAGGCTTGCCCCCCTGCATACATGTAGTAAAAACTTTGTGGAATGTTATTTGTAGTTGCTTTATAGTTTTCACTGATTTGAGATTCGATGATATGAGTTTTCGACGATTTGGTCTCGATGATTTGAAATTCGACGAAATGATAATTCGATGATATGAAGTGGAACCGTATATATATATATATATATATATATATATATATATATATATATATATAAAATTTATATTTCTGTATATATCTTGTTTTGTGATACAAGGAAAATGTCTGCTGTACAGTGTAAGTTGACCATGTACCACTTGGCATAACCCACAAGTAACAGTGCATATATCAAGTATTATATGTGCAACTTTTCACTGTCAGATAGGGAATGTCATGGCCTATAGTTCTGGGCTAGATGCCACCTCTTCGCCTGCACAAGTCTGCAGGAGGGATTGCCATGCTACTGCTGTTGGCTGGCCACAGTTATGATCATCAGTTGTGGGGGGAAATGCTACAGCAAGCTGCACTTCCATTATTGGTAACTGCCCGTGGCACCAGATCAATGCCTGATCATGCTGCACTTCCATTATTGGTAACTGACCATGGCACCAGATCGATGCTTGATCATGCTACACTTCCATTATTGGTAACTGCCTATGGCACCAGATTGATGCTTGATCATGTTGTTCAGAACGCAGAAGGTTGTAAACATCCTGCACATAGTAGCAGGATCATATTGATGGGGCGCCTCTGATTTGTCCTAGAAACAGAAATGGGCACTCTGAGCAAATCAAACACTCGCTCAGGATAGGATGGTGTTGAAACACTCTTCAACAGCTCCTAGGGGATTATAGACTGAAGCCATTAGCCATGGTTTGAATGGGTAGCCTGCAACACCTAAAAAACAAAACAAAAGAAGGAGGGGACACATAACAAAATGGTATGAAACTCAATACTACCTTTTCTTCTAACAGATACAGAAATGACTATGATTATTAACTGTATAATAATTTGCACTTACTATCTAGGTGACCATGAGGAATTCTACTTGCATTCATTCTGTTAAATTGCTCAGTTATTGTCATTTCTGCTTGTTGTACCCTTCCACACATACTTACACTTGGAGCTTTTCTTCCTGGGACTCTGCTGAAATAAACCAACTTATGTCTAGGTGAACAACCCCATATAAACAAATGCTAATCAATCAATTAGTCAATCAATCAATCAATCAAGCAAGCAAGCAATCAGTCAATCTTACCATGCAGGAATAGATGGTGCAGTGAGCTTTTGTGCCAAATATGAGAATCATGAGCTCTGCTAGGATGCTGGGCAGACCCAGTGGTGATGCATCTCCATGCATCACATACTTCCTGGCAGATAATGGAATGGTAGCCATGCCTGTTCCAGTACCACACCCTCCCGGCTACAGATAGGGCCCTAATAGCAACCTGCATGCAATCTTTCACACTAGGTGTGCCATTTCATGGAAAGCACCGCTGGTACTGTCTCAGTCCTGAGGTGTCTACTCTAAACCTGTTCAAGGTTTCCTCCTCAGCTAAGTTCAGATGCATTAGCCTTTGACTAGATCATTTTCTCCTTCTTGGTTGATGAGCACCATTTGGATCACCTGGCATATCACAGCAGGCATCTTCTTAGACCAAGAAGTGAATATGAAAATGTGTGAATTCACCTTTTATAATTCCTGGGTGTATGGCACCCTTGCTCATCACAAAGCAACTATAAATCACACGAAAGTGGCAAAAGCACCTTATTTGTATAAGATGGTTGCAGATTTTTTTCACTCATTTTTTATTTACATCTTACTATTGTCTCATTTCTAAACATTTTTCTCAAAGCTACTTCTGCCAGTCGCACCAAACTGCAGCTCAGGTCTCTGAATCATGCCTAATTTGTGCTTGTTCACAGCCTGCACATGTACCCACTCCACATATGGCTCCACATATGGATATGAATGCTGCCCAAGGTTTGTGGTTTTTGTCAAACAGAAATCTCTGATAAGAATATGATGTTTTTATCCAGAGTGATTACTACTACCTCTCAGTGATTGAAATGATACTCCAGATAGTAGACAGGTTGTGCAGTCTACCTGCCTTATTAGCTTGATAGCTTTAGCTGCCTCTGCATTTTATGCTGTTGCTTACCACTGTTTTTTACTGATGTTTGACCTGATTGGGCTAGACACTCTTCACTAAAAGCCTCCACTACAATGAACATGGAACCTTAGTGAATGGCTTCAGATTTGGTTTATTGTAAGTTTAACTATAATGATTGCACTAATTATATAGTTTTTTTCTTTTTCTCTCCCTAGTTCCTGTCAACCATCTAACTTCTGCTGTTCAGTCTTATACCACCACAGAGGTGACAGCTAGGATTTGCAATGTTTTCATCAAGACAGTCATAAGTATTTTTTTATTTATTCTTAAACCTTATCTCCAGTGGCTGATATAAATATCTGAAGATGAGAGGGCCTGTAACCCATTGCCTGAGAGTTTGCTTCCCCCTTCCACCGCACACACACACACAAACACACACACACACACACACACACACACACACACACACACACACACACACACACACACACACCATGAAGGGTACAGCACCTGGCAGAGATAATATGCTACATGCCAGTAGGTTAGACCAACCAACATCAAGCATGCCTAAATGTCCTTGTTCCAGTAATTTCCCAAACTTTCAGGTCTTCAATAATGACATCCCTCTAATATTTAAAGTGTCAGTGTTTACCTCTGTCCTTACCACTGCTTAGGTCACCTTTTATTCTTAATGCAAGTTAAAAAAACTTTTCATATACTAGCATCAAATTTCCTGGCACTACCTATCTCAGAATATAAGGCAAATAAATGAGATAAGACTTAAAGGAAGAAAACAAAAGCAAATGTTTCACTAATAATAAGGATATCTGAAGAGAAATTAATAACATATACATTTAGAACTTCCATCTGTAAAGATATGTGAGATTCTCCAAATAACAAATGATACATCATAAAATAACTAAAATGTTGCGATAAATAGTGTACAAAAATACATAGGATATGTATGTGTAATAGTTGGTGTTTTTCCTAGCAAAATGTTAGGTGTATGCAAGTGATAGTCGGTGTTGTTAAAGTCAGAATTTGTAAATACTGCAAAAAAGTGCACAGTGTGTGTCCATGTGAAATTTGCTTTTGATTATTGTGATGTAAGTGCCTCTTCGACAACACTCACCTTTCTTATCAAGCTCTGACCATGTGGAATTCACTATGTTGCCACCTGCAGCTGGAGTGTACTACAGAAGGTTCCCGTAACATATATATTTCATATGACATAGATTATGGAATGCTGAAAATGTTATCTCCAGAAGATATAATGACATTTCTAAGTATTTTAAAATATGTTTCATTGTGTATGTAATTGTTTTTATTATAAAATTCATATTTGTAAACTCAACAACAATTTTTAGCTTGGTTTATTTAATAAACAATAGGTAAAAAAATTAATAGATGGAAAGCCCAGCCCAAGACTAAGAGTACAGACTGACATGTAAAAAAACAAAACTCTAGGTCTTATTAATCGGGAATTTATTAAATAATTTAGTGCTTTCATCCATACAACTGTGCAGACTTTTTCAGAAGTCAAAGTCTAGTTAAAAAACATTCTGAAAAACTGTTTAAAATCACATGATAAAACACACCAATAAAATTTAATTAATTTAATAGTATCTCAACCTTAAAACAGTATTTAAAGAAAGATCATTTAAACAAGGATAAGCTCCCATCATAATTCTCTATACGAAAGATGATTTCTCCAGTCACCACCTCTCAATTTTTATATCCCTTTTTCAAAATGAAAAACAAAAATGTATTAAAATTTGTACAAGTACCTCTATGTTTCACTAAGCATGATTCTGATTCATTTTCTTAATAGCATAATTATAATAGTAAATATGGAATCAAAGTGCTTTTTCAGTCTTTCCAACATAAAATGCTGGACAGAAAACCCATGTTGCTATATAAATAACTCCAAAAGTATTACAATTATAATGACCAGAACAAGTATAAGTGATGTTGTCATGTCCTTTCAGAATGAACTTACTATTATTAATATATCTGCATTGCTTTCAATGCTCACATTGGAGCATCACAACAGGAAACATTACTTAGACCACATGTATTATTCTCTAATTTTCTCTTAATATCACAGCTACCATCATCTCTTAATATTACAACTACCATCATAATTCTGCGGTGGTACAGCGGTTGAGTTGTTACCTCACAGCAAGAGGTTCTCCTGTTCGATTCTTGGCTGGAGTGCCTTCTGTGTGGGGTCTGCATGTTCTCCCCGTGGTCGAGTGGCCTCTGAAAGACATGCATGAATGGGCGTGCCTTCGCTGAAGGTTGGGCGTTGTGCTGGCAACTCGGCACCATAAAAATCGACTGCCAATCATTACTGGACCGGAGTTCCGCTGTGGCGACCCCTAACCGGGAAAAGCCAAAAAGACAAACAAACATTACAACTACCATCATAAATAAATCTGGGTTTAATCCCAACTTTTCACCCAAGTCATCTGTTACAGTCAAAATCTGCCAATGACTACTAATAGTGCTAATAAAATCAAAATTATCATTAGAAAATGGGAAAGTCATTACCTTGCTAAAATATTTTGTCAAATGCACAAGTTGTGCACTATTAAAATTTGCAGACTGTAATGTTGTTTTCAAAACATAATTTCTTTCTTCTACCACTTCTGAAATAATCTTATCAACTATAAAAAGGTTATTTTGCTTTCCAAAAACATAGCTCTTGCAAAATGAACTTATTTCATAAAAATGTCATAATCTGACTTGGGGATTCAATAAACTCCATGGAGGGTCCGCACAAAGACTACACAGAGATTACATGTTTGCACGGTGAGCAGCAGCTCTATTTACATATTCATGCTGCACACTGTGTTTAAATGTAAACAAGAGCAGTTTTGTGGCTAGCAACAGTGCTGCTGGCCAGGAAACCATGTAAAGCAACATAGACAGCAGCGGATGTGTAGACATGTTTACCTACGGCCAAACTAGATCTACGCAGTTGTGCAGAATGCCACAATGAATAACAGGGTTAATAATATAGCAATGTATACAGTACAAATAGAGTATTGTGGAATCCCATTTCAGATATACTGAGCAAAGGTTGTGTAAATGATCTATAACAGTACATGGACTGTCATTTAAAATACTCAGTCAGGGGAAGTGTGTGTATTGCATAGGGACACATAGATGAATTGTAGGAATGAACACAGGGAAAGAGGACAGGTGAAACATCTTAATGTACAGCAGATGAGGGCATGTAAATGAAGACAGTTGGAGCAGGAACACTAATCACATCTCAACATGCTACAGTATGGACTGCAATGTGAAAATGTATATTATGTGACTGTCACGTGAGGTGACATAACAATGGAAAAGATAACTTTGTGATATAAGCATCCTGACATGAACAATGGAGAGGACATCTATCAGGATGTTATATACAATGGGGATTAGGGCATATTGTGAAGCTGTGCAAAATGAGTTGCCTGAATATAACTGCAATGTCAGCAGAGGTCTCCAACAAGTGGGACACATAGTTACAGGCTCATTGACAAGTGTAAATAGAAACATGCACATTCATGGACAATATCAGAATAATACCATCACAAATCCAATATCTCTAACACAACATATGTGACGTGAGTGATCATCGATGGTTCTGCACGAACTCACTTGTACAACTATTATGAGATGCCAGCAATCTATGAGGGTAATCAAGCACACTGTCCTGACTCTGTGACATCTACTGGAGGTATTAGAGGGACACTGCTATACCTGTATGTGACATTATGATCAATACAGGTGAGTTGACAGGTGTGCATGGCATATATATGGCAAATCCACACTGTCACAAATGTAACCCATACCATCAATGTTGTCAAACAGCTATGTATATACTGTGTGTATCACTGGAACAGGTATCACACATGCATCTGGTAACACCTTTATGGGGATTCCGCACCATCTGACAGTAATGTTTATGCAACAAGAAGAATACCCAGGTATGACCAATAAGATGTGTGGGAGCTTACTGTGGCAAAGTTGATATACTTGAGTTATGCATCCCTGTGAGATGTATAGGGAGGTAAAAGATGAAGGGTGCATTGTACTCAGCTATTGGTGTGATGAAAATTGTGAACTGTGGAAGTATTATGATTTTTGATGTGGATGTCCTGCACATACTCAGGAGTTGTGTTACAAACAAGGGAGTAGTCACCACTGTGAACACATTCTGGTGGACGTTCCACATACCATCTACCTCAGTACACAGGTCACATACCACTTGGTCTTCTCATAGGGGTGTGATATCTACATTATCATTGGGTTGTGCATTAGTTTTCATAACATACCTCTCTGGACTATATGAAGAGACACAGGATTGAACTGTCAGATTACGTGTAACAGGCAGGTATGACCATCTAAGCAGCATTCTACCTTCACATAGGATGATGCCACAATATCAGTAAAATTGAAGGACTTCAACAATTGGCTTAGGTTCTGGTGTTAATCCAGGGGAATCCAGTATCTCTCAGCCTGGGATTACATGGTCAACAAGCCACACTGCTTTGTCAGAAATGGTTCCAACCTGTGTCCTCTAGGCTGTCGGATACTGGCAAAGTGCTTGCCTTCCCCATAGTGGCTTTGTTATACAATGTGAAAGCAACAAAAGTTCTGATATAAAAAACATCCACTGGAGGCAAACTCAAAGTTCTACTGCTTAATGCTAGGAGCTGCACCAGAGGAAATGGCCAACCTGATAGTTGACAGATTTGGCACAAACTTCAACCCCCTGGCTCCACCGGCCATACCCCAAAGCATACCTGACATCAGTCCCTTGCCTAGTATCTCTAGACATCAGGCCATATCTGTGGTTTCCAAGGCTAAAAACCTCAATGGTAACATATAGCATCCCAGGTTACTTACTAAGCAATTTAAAATGGGATCTAGTGGAACAAATTAGCTTCCTCTTTAACCATAGCCTGAGAACTGGCTTTGCTCCAGTGGAGTGAAAAACAGCAGCAGTAATCTCCTTGCACAAAATGGTGCCATCAACCAATCCTGGTAACTATAGACCTCTAAGTCTAACCAGACTCACCTGCAAGCCCATCGAAAGAATCATCATGGACCTTATCAACAAAGACATAGGTGACCTTCAAACTCTAGACCCAACCCAATTTGGCTTCATTAGGGTAGATCATGCTTAGTAAACCTAGTAGACTTCTTCAAGAAAGTCATCTAAGCCCTGTATGAAGGTAAGACAGCGAATACCGCCTATATTGATCTGACCAAGAGTTTTGACACAATCCCCCACTCAGGTATCATTGAGAAAGTCTCCCAGCCAGGAAATAACATTACATCACTAGATGGTTAGCCAATTGGCTCACCGACAGAACACACACTGTCAAAGTTGATGACTGAACCTGCTTCCCTGTTTGCATCTAGTTAAGTGGTGAGCAAATGCAAGCCTCATTGATAAAATTATGAGAGTTCTGCATACTAAGTGTATGAAATACACCTGCAGCTTAGCTGACTCAGTGGCAGCAGGTGTAAATGAGTTGACACATTTCTTTTGGAGCCCAGATGATATAGGGTTCGAATCAAAGTGTAGCAAATAATTTTAAATGTGTATTTGTACTGCAATGACATAATTCCTTATTTTACATTCACTGTGTGTTACCATAGCACAGAGTGTTTAAGTGGCATTGCACTTTAGTAACCACACCATTAGTGCGTGATTCCAAACTCAGCACAAACACACAGGCGAAAAAGTGAAGGGATCCATAGCTTTTTTTTACTTATGTGTTTTGTGTGTGATTCTATTTTTGACCAGGTTTAAGGTGTTAAAATGGTGTAGATAGGAAACTGGTTAAATGTGGGGGTATGGGGTCAAGCAAGGGGAAGACCAGAGGGAAAGCAATATAGGAATGTGCAGGAAGGAGGTAGGAAAGAGTCATAGCTATCCGCTTCTTCAACAGTGTGAAATGAAAATATGCACAGAATATTAACTGAATTTGGATTGTCACCTCAAAAAGAGGGGTGACAGCAACCCAATCATGTTGTATAGCCAATTGAACCAAATCAAATGTGTCAAGAAGATGCATGTGTGAAGTGGAGAGCTGTGTATGGGATGATATTTTTTTAGGACAAATGCCTATTTTTTTACTTCAGTAAGAGAGGAATTTCGGGTAAGAGACATAGGAATTTCTGGGTCAGGTAAGTAGGTTATGTTAGGGAGCAGATGCAAACAGGACTAACAAGGCAAGACACGGGGATAGTGAGGAACACAAAAGGTTGAGGACACCATGATTGAGGGTAGACAGGAGACAACAGAGGCCCATGCCTGTCAAATATAGGGACAGTGAGAATCTAGTCCTCACCTACAAGACTGTCATCCCCATCCTCTTACTCCACTGGCTGTTGGAGTGCTTGATGTCTTCTCCTACAGACTATAAGAAAGAGCAACCTCTCCATCTGGTATAAGCATACACCAATGGTGCTGTGCATGACCATATGCAACAACCCTGGCATCTGCTGGCAGGTGATAAAATCCCAACCTTTGCCAACACTGCTGGAGAGTACCACAACACCAGCTGCCGGGTAATGTTACCTGAGGGTGCAGGGGCAGCAGAGGCAGTACAGCCTGGTTGGGTTCTAGATGTGCTGGGCATTGGTGCTGGAGCCGGTGGAAAGGGGGAAGGCTGAGCCACTGGGGTTGGCCTACCTACCTGTGCTGTAAAGCATTTTGTGATTTGTCAGAGATGGATGGCATGGAAACATTTTGATGAGACACAGAAAAAAAAAGAGATACGTGTTGCGATGAGAGAAAAAAAGAAATACGATTAGTGCCATCATATGTGACATACGATGCATTATCACAATAATAAAAGTATTTTGTCTGAATGTTTGCATTAAAGTATGCTTCTTAACAACTCCAAACTATAATTAAAGATTGCTCAAATTAATCCCTACAATGTGCAGATATTGCATATATGCTTGGTCCAATTACACAGTTTAAGATAATAGCAGGACATTTATGCCACTTGTATAGAAATTATTTTATGTAATATTTTTAAAGAATTGTAACATTTTATAGTAGTTACTTGTGGTATTTGAACCTACAATGTCTGACTACAGTCTTACACTTGACTCCTACAGTTGGTTTGTGCTAAAGACTTTTACAGTTAGGATGTGCATGCTTACTTTGCTACAATGGTAGAGAAAATAATTTTTAATTTAAAAGCTACGATAATACTTCTCTTGTGCTGCATACATACCTCTTGTTTCCCTCATTCTCTCTAGACACTTATAATGAGCCTGCCTATTCACAGTAAACTATACATTAGTTGTGGAATGAAGAGAGGAGAACAGAACATTATGCATAGCAGTCTTGCCTATATGAGGTTTCTAGCTGCTATAAATTCTCTTTATTAGTATACTTACACAACTGTGGGATGTTACTAGTCCTGAACTCATACTGCCACTGATTGAGTGTATCCCTCTTGCATCATTTCAGATCATTAAAGAGATGCCTACATTGTTGTCCAATCTTTGGAATTCCAGCTGCACTGGAGATAGCCTTGGCCAGACTATTTCAGACTTGTACTGGGAGCCGGTAAAGTCCACCTCCAAAAGTCTTCGGCTGTGTACTTTACAAGGAGTCCAATCAAGATTAAGGACTCCTCAATACCCCACCTTTGCACCCTAAAATTGCCACATTCTCTTCTACCACCAGACATGTCAAACCAGAAAGAACAGCAATAGCTAATAATGATTTCCTGCCAATGCCTGTTATCATGTTTACTGGTAGTGCGCAAACCCGAACAATGATGCCAACCATGTTTGCGCAATGTTAAGCAGACGGCAACAGTGCCAACCAGAGAGGAAAGTAGTTTTGGAAATTGGAAGGTTAATCTGACACTCTGTGTCAGTTTAGGTTGTTTGATGTTGGAACTGTTAGCTGATTTCACTTTGCAGACATGTACTGGGGGCATACATTTCATGACCTGACACATACTTGCTTTGGCTTTATACACTGATAAAATAGATTTTTACAATGTGAGATTCAAATCTATGCATAAGAGAAAAAACGTTTTCTTCCACAGCTGTGATTTTTCATCTTTGCCACAGAAGAAGTCCTTGTCAGACATAGTCATCAATTATATATAAATACACATGACATATTGAGGGGTTAACCATGTATGCATGTGACCTGACAAGGTCCTGGTTTATACATTCATGTCTGTATGAGTCTTATTGAAGTCTGAAGGCCACCCAAGGCCAGATAACACAATTATAATTACAGAAAAATAGTAATCTGTATACCCTTAGTCATATATATAATTCATATGAGCTCCACTGCTATGCATACTTATTGTAATTGTTATTTATAATTATGTTTAACTTTTTATGTCACATTTAATATAAAGTAAAAAGGAACAACAGTAAAAATATTTGAAATTTCCTCTATTAGAAGCCAGGACCATCTGTATTGCAGCTCTACACTTACACCTGCTGCCACAGGAACAGATAAATACCAGTTGGATATTTTCTTATTCATTATTAACTTTGTGCATTAACCGCCATGCAAGCCACATAGAGTGTTTTTATGATGTCTAATATACTTCATAGAATGTATCCATTTTGAAATTAACTATCTGCTTTCTTTCTGCAGGTGTTGGGGAAGGTTGCTAAGCACTGCGCAATGTCATTAAGTGGTGTTGAGTGATGGAAAGCAAAAAATGCAACAATGTATCCTTTTTGAAATCAAGAATGTCTGCATCCTGTGTGCAGGTTTTCTGTCTGCTTCGTGTGTGGGCCATTATGCCAAATTTGCCCAATGGTAAGCATCTTGCAAACAAACCAAGCAAAATTAAACTTGTTTTAGCCTTGTGAGTAGTGTTTAGTGTCTTTCTGAAAAGACAAAGGTGGGACTTGTACCCTGATCTACAGATAGTACATTTACTTATTGGCTTTTGTTTACCGGGATAGTCCACTGGGCCATTAAGAGCCCATTTTCAGTGGAGTCCTTGGGAGAAAAGCTGCAAAATACATTACATGTTACAAATAAGAACAGTTTGTATGAATTTTACAAGCTAAGTAGAAAAGTTAAAGAAGTTCCAGTTCAAGAAGTTAACTTCAAAAGAATCAATATACATATGGATGTATATGCATACTTAGATACATAGCTTGCACAGATGAGATAATGACAGCACAGGAAATTAGTCATTGTACATTTAGTGTATGGGTATATGCTGTGTGGATCAATGTGTTTAGCAGATGTGCTAGACACACAAGTGATTCACAGGTATAGCTGATGTATTGGTTATCAGAGAAGCACATTACTTGACTTTAATTGTGTTCATCCATTACCCGTGTTTGCTCTAAGCCACACACATTGCAAAAACTGAAATAAAAAAAAAAATAGAAAAGAAATCTATAAAATAAACAATACAGAATATATGATGTGAAGTTGTACTATCTCGCCATTTTGTTCTTACAAATGGGTTCGGAGCCAATCCCTCGGCTCTGAGTCGGCCGCTTTCCGAGCTCAGACTCTCAGAGAAGCTCGAGACCTAGTGGATATCCCATGATTCCCTGCTATAATTCCCCAGATCTAGTTTGCCACTGCAACGATCGCAAGCTCTCAAGAGTGAAGCTCGGGCCAGTGAAAACTTTTCTTATTTAAAATTTTTGTAGTTTAAGAATTTTTTTTTTTGATAGTCTTAAATTAGTTAGTTTTGGTAGAGTAGATTTTCTATAGTAATTTAGTAGTTGAAGGAGTTTTTTTTTTTTTTCTCCTTAGTTAGTAGTTGACAGGGCTCTTTCAATATATTATTATATACATATTATAGTCTAGTGTGCTGTGGAGTGTTTTTTGCTAGTAGTTTAAGCTTTATAATAGCTTAGGATAATTTAGTCGGTGTTTGTCTTTTATATATATATATATATATATATATATATATATATATATATATATATAAAATTATAGTAGAATACTTAAGCTTATTTCTTGCGTTTTTTGTTGGACTTTAGTATGTCTAAAAAACAAAAGTCAGGTTTGAAGAGATGTGGTTGTGGACAGAAGATGTCCGTTACTGACAACCACAGCACATGTGTGTATTGTCTTGGCTCTGTACATTTGCAAGAAGTCTGCTCTATCGGCCACTCCTTCAGTGCTAGAGTTCTGCTAGAAAGAAGAAGGAAGTTGGTAGATAGAGGGCTTCTAAAACCGGATTTTCAGGCTGCTCTTGACAAAGCTGACCTCTCTTCTAAGACGTCGAAGGGGTCTAAGTCTTCTAGAGGATCTTTGGAGCCTAAGTCTCCGGCTCCGAGTACCTCTGGCATGATTCAAATATCGGTTCCACAGACCTCGGGACTGAGTATCGATCCACCTGTTCGATCTCTGGTGGTGAAGCCAATTTTCGATGCACCCCAATCACCTATCCTCCAGTCGGTGCATTCTTCAGCTCCTTCGACCCATCACTCTTCACACTCCTCCAAATTATCTGATGTGGATCTGGATCGAGTGGTGAAAAGGTTATTGGAGAACCCGGCCCTTGCCAAAATGTTATCTGCTTCGAGTTAAGTGACCTCGGAGCCAAATTTGCCCCTTGTTTCCTCCATTCCTCCTTCTCCGAAACCCATCGAATATTCGGAGCCGGGGCTGATGGAACCGATGCTAGTAGAACCTGTGGAACCGAGGTTCAATCCTCTTCCCTCGGCTCCATCAACCTTGGTTTCTTCGGTATCGATGGAAGAACCTCGGGACCAACAGTCACTCGTTGACTCCGGTCGTGAGAGTCGAACCGACACTTCGGTTCCGACTCTACTGCTCAGTGCTTTGACGCAGATGTCCTCGGCCCCGTCCTCTGGTTTGGAGCATGGGGTCTTGGTTTGGAGTGATTGCCCGATCTCTTCGGAGCCGGTCGATTCTTCGAATCGGGATTCTGGTGCCTTCTATGCCATGAGGAAGGGTCTGCTAAGACCACTACTTCGTCGGATCTGTCTTCACCTCTTCCCAAAGGGCCTCGTTCTACCTCTTCTCCTTAGATCCCTTCTAAGCATCGAGATCCAGGGCCTCAGGAATCCCCTTCGGGTGACCCCTCCTCCCTAGATACTTCTCCGGAGGCTCCCACCGAGGAAGTGCCTAGGAAGAAACTGTGCAAGAGGAGGCACTTAGATTCTCCTCAGAAATCTCTTACATCAGATACCGACTTGGAGGAATCAGAAGGGTCCCCATGGTCCCCCTCGGAAGATGTCTCATTTTCAGACATTCTAGAAATCCTGAAACAGAGAGGGGATTGGCAGTCCCTTGCCCCTACTGAGGATGAGTCGGTTCTCCTGAAGGCTTTTGGATCTCAAACATCCACCTCTTGGGTTACTCCGCCCTTCGATGAACTAATGGAACTAGTTGTTTGAAGGGAGTGGGAGTCTCCTGACACCATGGAACCAGTCTCTCAGAGGCCTAATAAGTTCATTACTGCACCATCAGACAAGTCCTTCTTGACAAAAGGAGTTCCGGTAGATACTATGGTGGTGGCGGCAGCCACTAAGAAAGAGATGTCGGAGTCTTCTTCTACTGTCCATCCTCCTAATAAAGATTCCAGGACTATGGACAGATATGGAAAACGCATTTTCAGTTTGGCGACATTTTCCATGAGATCGCTAAACTACCTAACTCATTTCACACGTCTTCAACGAGATCTCCTCAAAGAACTAGGAGACACTCTCCAGGGTAATGTAGCTGATGCAATCTCTGACAAGGTGAATGCACAACTCAACACCCTAAATTCCATAGTCAACTCATCCATGCGGCTCATTTTGTATGCTGCCGAGGGTTCGAGTAGAGTGGTGGGTTCAGCGATAGCGCTTAGGAGACAATCCTGGATGCGCCTGTGCTCCTTCGCGGAAGCCTTTAAGTCTTCATTTGTGAACACCCCCTTTGACGGATCGGCCTTGTTCGGTCCAAAAGTTAAGGAGACGCTTAAGAGGTGTGAGCAAGAAGGAAAGACTCTATCTGCCGTCGAAGTCCATTTTTCCACTCCAACCAGACCGTACCCCAAAGGGCAACGAAGTGGGAAAATGTGGTTCCGGAAACCTCAGGAAGCTTTCCAAAACACACCTACAGATACCTCCTCCAGAGGCAGAGGAAGAGGTCAAAATGGAAGACACCGTCCAATCGGCAGAGGTGGTCCGCAAAACCAGGGTGACAGGGAGCAGTTCTCTGGCAAACCCTATCAGCGTTCCTGAAGGGAAGCCTGGCTGTTCTACTCTGGAGACAGTTGGGGGTCACTTAGCTTTACACCCAAATGCCTGGCTAAGCATCACAACAGATTCCTGGGTGAAAAGCATCATTACCAGAGGTTACCACATTCCCTTTATAAGAAATCCCCCTGTATTTGCAAAAAGTCCAGACGTTCCACCCAGTCTGAGAAAACTAGTAGAGATAGAGATTCAAAATCTTCTAGACAAAAGAGTCATCCAGCCAGTCCCGGCAAACCAAAGAGGATTCGGAACTTACTCAAAGTTCTTTTTAGTGCCAAAGAAGATGAGGGACTGGATGCCCATTCTAGACCTCAGCAGGCTCAATGCCTTTGTAAAGAAGGAGAAGTTCCGGATGGTCATGCTGCAATCAATCCTCCCTTTTTTGTCAAAGGGGGAGTGGATGTGCTCTGTAGATCTCAAGGATGCATACTACCATATCAAAATGGACAGAGCATCCAGAGATCATCTGCATTTTCGGCTGGGAGCCAGTCATTACCAATTCAGAGCTCTGCCCTTTGGTCTCACCACAGCCCCCAGGGCGTTCACCAAATGCATGGCGGTGGTTACGGCTCATCTGAGATGACTAGGATTCCGAGTGTTTCTGTATCTGGATGACTGGCTCCTTACCGCCACCACCAAGTATCAACTTCTGCGGACAAGAGACTAATTAATAAATCTTTGTTCTCGTTTAGGTATCACTCTAAATTTCGAGAAATCTGCATTATTGCCCTTGCAGCATATTACCTTCTTAGGAGCAGAAATAGACACCGTCAACGAAAAAATCAAGTTGCCTCAATCCAGAATTGTCTCACTGAGGGATCAGTTATCCAGCCTCCTAGTTCTCAACAAAGCACTGGCGTCACAGATACTACAACTTTTGGGCACAATGGCGGCGGCCTTGATAGCAGTTCCCTTAGGCTGAATGCACATGCGGATATTACAATGGCTACTTTTCACTCAATGGTCCTACCAGAGTCTACCCTTATCATACGAGATTCGATTGACAACTCTTTGCAAGAAAGATCTCACTTGGTGGTTAATCAGAGACCAAGTGACAATCGGTCATCCCTTTGTTCTTCCCCAACCTGTAGCCACAGTGACCACGGATGCTTCCCTGATAGGGTGGGGGGGACTTTTTCAGGGAAAGACTATCCAAGGCACTTGGTCGGTTATGGAGACTCATTTGCATATCAACGTCCTGAAGCTGAGAGCAGTGTTCCTAGCGTTGCAGCACTTTCACAACTCTCTACCTCTAGGTACGATTGCCATCCAGATGGACAACATGTCGGTAGTCTGGTACATCAACAAACAAGGGGGAACCAAGTCCTATCCCCTATGCCGTGAGGCCCTGAGAATATGGCAGTAGGCTGTATCCACCAGACGCTTTCTGACTACGCACATCCCAGGATCTCCCAACGTGATAGCCGACAGTTTAAGCAGGGCTATGCTGCTGCCTCAGGAGTGGTCTCTAAAACAGAGTGTGGCGGAACAGATCTTCCTCCGATGGGGCCGGCCTTGCTGTGACCTATTTGCATCCCCAATGAATGCCAAATGCAGCAGCTACGTTGCCCTTTATCCCCCACCGGGGAACAAACCAAGGGATGCACTCATGCACAATTGGCCCCCGGGTCTCCTATATGCCTTTCCACCGATCCCCTTAATTCCCAGATTTATTCAGAAATCCAAAAGTCTAGGAAGGACAGTTATATTGATAGCCCCATCTTGGCCTCGGCAAATTTGGTTCCCCTTTCTGCGGAAATATCAACTGGAATAACCGTGGATCCTGGACCCAGTGCCGGACCTGTTGACCCATTCATCGGGAGTTCTTCATCCTTCCCTTCTCTCCCTAAATCTGACAGCTTGGCTGCTCCAATTCCCACTTTAGCCAGGTCTACTGATTTGTCCCCTGCCGTCCAGCATATCATAGTTTCTTCTCACAAACTGTCTACCAGGAAATTATACAATAGCAAGTGGAAACAATTCGTACATTGGGTTGCTCGCTACAACATTGATCCATTTGTAGTGCCACTTCATATCATTCTGGAGTTTTTATCCTCATTGTTCAATAAGGACTCAGCAGCTGCCACCATAAGAGTACAATTGGCTGCTATCTCAAACTTTCATGTAGGATGTGATGGATCTAACATTATGGGGCATAGGCTTTGTAAAGCATTTCTAAAAGGAACCCATCACCTCAGACCACCGGTTAGACACCCTATTTCTCCCTGAAATTTAAATCTCATATTATCACAATTGATGTTTTCCCCGTTCGAACCAGCCTCTTCATGCCATCTGAAATTGCTTTCGTGGAAGACTATTTTCTTGGTAGCCATTACTTCCGCACGTAGAGTGTCTGAGCTGCAGGCATTGTCCTTCAGACCGCCATATTTAATTTTTCACCCAGGCAGAGTTTCTCTTAGGACTAACCCCACTTTCCTTCCCAAAGTGTGCTCAGAGAGCAACCTAAATCAATCCATCAAACTTCCTACCTTCTTCAGACATCACACCAACAAACTAGAATATATGTTGCACAAGCTTGACGTGCACCGGCAGCTAAGGTTCTACCTTGACCATACTAAGGATTTCAGACAGACTGAACAGCTGTTTGTTTCATTCGCTGATAACAGGAAGGGACATGCAGTTTCAAAAACCACTTTATCCAGATGGCTGGCTAACTGTATCAAATTTGTTTACGTGTCTACCAATCAGTCACTGTCCTCTGACGTTAAAGCCCATTCTACCCGGGTGGTGTCTACATCCCTGGCGTATGCTGCCCATTTGCCTTTAGATGTTATCTGTGCAGCTGCCACATGGTCTAAGCCTCACACGTTCATCACTCACTATAAAGTGGACAGGGCTTCCAGGGACAGGGCCTCCTTTGGTTCCACTGTGCTCAGGAATGTTCTCCCATGAGCCACCCAGGATTAGGGTGCTTGGGACGCTACCCGTTTGTAAGAACAAAACGGCGAGATAGTACAACTTCACATAAAGAAGTTATGTACTTACCATAACGTTCCATGTGAGTTGTACATCTCGCCTTTTTGTTCTTACATTCCCTCCCTCCATCCCCCTCCATGGAGAGTGATGGTTGCCTTAGCAGAGAGGTCAGTTTTGGTCATTTTAGATCAGCCTATCCTTGGGCAGGTTGCCTCCTTCCTCTATTCCTGTTTTCTTCTGGAATTCACGATTCAGGGGGTTGGTACCTTTAATTGGTTTCCTTGGTTTCCTGCGTTGCAGCTTGCTAGATCTGGGGAATTACAGCAGGGAATCATGGGAAATCCAGTAGGTCTCAAGCTTCTCTGAGAGTCTGAGCATGGAAAGCGGCCGACTCGGAGCCGAGGGATCGGCTCCGAACCCGTTTGTAAGAACAAAAAGGCGAGATGTACAACTCATATAGAACGTTATGGTAAGTACATAACTTCTTTTTAGTACATGTGAAAGATTTTTTACACAAGTCTGGATTTGAACTCTCACACCAATGAGCCTTCAATGCACAGTAAAGATGTCTTATCCTTATTTGCCACAGAAACAGCTTTACAGCAGAAAATGAAAATCATTGTGCATACAACCAAGTGCAACATCATCCACAGTGTTAGCAACACATAAGACACTTGTACACTTATGACTTGTTTGTACATGTATTAATTTCAGATGTAGTGCAACAAGTGATCACATAACTATTCATGACTATTGTTTGCAGAAATACAGCTCTGTCTTATCTCTGTATGCTGTTTATTATTCTCTTATCTAAGCCATGCAGTCTGTAAGGCATTTTATATCATTGTCATTAAAATGTGTGAGAATATTAAATGACAATAACATAGAGTTTTCAACAAATTCAGCAGAGGTTAGATGTTACTGAACAGAAACTATGAAATGTGTGCTGCTTACTTACATTTAAAAGCTTGATACAATTACTTCTACACTTTGTAAGTCTAACCTGGCTGACACACCCACTGAAGGTAAGTGATTCTGAATTGCTGTTGTGTTTTCCTTCTCCCTACCAGTAATCATTCACAGTTGTAATCCATTAGCAAGAAACACTGAGGGAGTGCCTGCACCATGTTTACATCTGCTACACTGTGCCAAGAATTTGGGATTCAGCAATTCTAATGAGTTCACATCTCATTTGCATCTTCACCATGCTCACAGGCCTGAATCTACACTATAAAATGGGAACCATGTAGCTAGGGAACCTGAAGGTGAGAAGACTTGTTTATTTTGATGTATCTGCACAGAAGACTACTGATCTTGATAAGGTATGATTTAATTTTCATTTTCATTTTTCAGTTATATACTGGATATGCTCACATGTCGCTTAGAAAATTATAATTATGTATATATATATATTTTATTTTTATTTATTTTTATTTATTTTACATTTGTTAACCGGGCTAGTCCAACTGGAATTATTTCCATTTTCAGCAGAGGCCCGGGGAGAAAAGCTCCACAAAGACATAGTAACTAATTACATAAGATGCAATAAAGAGAAAACATCAAAACAAAACATATATTATATGAAACTTATTGTATTCAGAATTAACATTTGTACAATAATGTACTCATTGTTCTTGTAGGCAAAACACAAGTATAGCTTATTTAGCATAAAAACATCATAAGAAAGAGAGAAGGACATGAAGAGACAGTATGGAAGTAGAATAGATATTTAACTGAAACCTCAGTAAACTGAGTAATATAAACAGAAGAAGGTATAAAGGAGGGGTAAAAGATAGAAAAGTGAGTAAGTAAAATAGAGGGTAGCAGAAGTTACAGAGATAAAGGGGAACTAGGAATAATCGAATATCAGGTTTCAGTCTGGGTTAAGGCAGGGACATAGCCAGTGTTTTGTAAGGTGAAGTCTAAGTTTTGTTTAAAAGGACTGGAGATGAAACAGAAGTCAGTTCAGTGGGCAGTAAGTTCCAGTATTTACCAATGGAGTTAGAGAAGAGGAGTCTCCTGCAAGGTTATTGGATTTGGTAGCAGTAACTAGGAGTTTGCTGGAGGAGCGAAGTGAGTTCAGGTTAGAATAAGGGGTGAAGAGATTAGAAAATGAAGGAGTGTTGTTTGGCTGATAAAAGTTCTTTGGATGATGGGAAGTTGGGAGAGAAGCAACATGTTTTATAATTCAAGCCAGTGAAGTTGTTGTAGGTTCAGACAGTGGTGAGTTCTAAATTGATTACCAGTAACAAATCTCGCTATACTATTGTATGTGGTGGTCAATTTAGAAAGACTAGATTTCTTCAGGTTAGTATAGATTGGTGAGGCATAGAGAAGAGTGGAAATGAGATGAGAGTGTGCCAAGGTAGCTTTGGCTGTAGGGGATAAGAAAGTTTTAATTCTATAGAGGGAGCCCAGTTTCCTATGTACTGTTTTAATAGTGTTGTTTATGTGATAGTCAAAGGTAAGATTGTTGTCAATATATACCATTCATTTGTATTATTACACATGTTTTTTAATATTCCTGGTTCAACACTTACCTTGTAAATCTGGCAGTTGCTACAGTTTTAGTTCAGGGCTGAGTCTGTCTGATGCTATGAGTACACAGCCATTACATAGGTAGGTAAAGGTTGTTAGCATTTCCTGGCATCAATGTTAATGTATGTATGTGAATAGGATGAAGGTTTTAGCCCCTGAGGTGGTGAGTGAGTGTGCTATGCATTGCCTCTTAGACAATTAGTGGGCATATTGAGCATGCCTATGTCAGCCTACACCCACAGCAGCTTCTGGTTCCACCTCTAACTCCTCATCTGCATGTGGCTGTGGTGACCTTGGCAGCGGTGGTGAGATGTGGGCACCTTTCTCCCCTTGTTGATGCTGCTGAAGCTGTTGGTGAAGGTTCCAGTATATGTATGTGGACTGTACTGCAGGGCTCCCTCAGATGTATCTAGGCACTGGAACCGCAACTTCAGCATACCAGACACATCCTATATGATATTTCTTGTTTGAGTGGGTGCCTCATTATATTGTTCTTCAGTTGGTGTGAGTGCATTTCTGATGGGTTTGATCAGCCACTATTCCAGTGCCTAATCTGCATCATTACAGAATGTTTACTAAAGGTTTAACTGTTGTGCCAGCTAGGCCAGCTGGTACAGCCCAGACTCTTATTGAGTTAAAACTTATTCGAAAACTTCATCTTACAATTATGTTTTTTTCTGACAAATTCACTTCAGAATGCAGTATGCATGAAATTTTGTGAAAATGACATTTGTTCACTTTTACAAGGAAAACATCATCTTGCATATGCTAATTCAGCCTACTGACACAAACATTTGCTGGTAGAGTCACGTATGTAGGAAGCCAAACCACTGATTATGAGTAGAGTGGAGAGCCTTTTAAGCCAGAATTCTATGTAGTCAGTTTACAACTTGTCTGAAAGTATCATTGCATACTTTGGGATTTTTCAAGTAGAAATACAGACTGGACCATAAATGTTGTGTGCTGCAAAAATACGGAAACACAGACTTTGTCGGCAGATAAGGAATATGTGGCATGTGTGCTTTTTTATTTCATTACCTAGTGTGTGAACAATAGATCTGCTTTTTAACTTACCTAATAAAGTGCCTTATCCATGTTCCAAGTGTTTTAAATTCCTTTGCTGTTTTGAAACCACATCCTCATGAATGAGCTTCTAGTCTTTCATCTCCATTTACCTTGTATGTAAAGTTTCTTATTCATATTTTCCTGAAGAAATTCACAATTACAGTTACAAAATCACTTTCTTATTGTGCCTTTTTTTCCCTGCCGCACAGCCCTCAGTTCCCTGCAGGCTATTATCCCATTCATTTTCCATGTGTTGAAAACCGAGCATGTAACTATCATCCTGGTAACTAAGTTATTTAAATGATGCAGCCTAACACCACCCCTGATCATGACATGGGTTCTGTGTTATCATGCAGGAACTGCCTATACTTCTGATTCAGAGGTTTGCATGCTCCTTGACACAACTCTACAAGGGTTACTGCACTGACTTCAGTGGACTCACCCTCTCCCCTCTGCCGAGACATATTTCCTGCGGAGTGGCCTATGCCACTCCCCATGAAATCCGAGACCACCACAGAAGGGAGGCCCCACCATAACTCTCCCTGGCAAAGGACCATGTTGATGTAAGTCCCAAGACTTCTGCGTACCCCTCACCTGTTCTTCAGCATTTTGAGCCACTAATCAATTGTGAGTTGTCAGGGTCATAGGCTGGGCTTTATCCTTCTGTGCCAAGGTAGTTCCTTAAAACAGATGGCAACACTGTGTATTCTGTGTCTCTATGAATGTTTTATTAAAGTAGTATGCCAATCTTCTTTCTTCACAGATGTACCTATTAATTTATTCTGGTATCATTTTATTCAGATTCTGGTACAAATCATGCACTGTCACTGTTGCCTTAATTTTAATTTCTTCATATTGCCCCATTTTTGCAAATATGAAAGCTGAAGAACTGCACATAAAATTTTAAACTGAATTTCCTATTTTCTGCTGGAAATGCATCTTCTGCAATTGTTTAGTATTACACCAAATTTCAGTGATGATTTTTCTTACTGTTTCTTTTTTTATCTTTCTTTGTTTGCTGCCTCCCTAGGACCATGCTCAATGACTCCCCTGCAAGTTCAACTGTTGGACCATTTGGTCTGGAAGAATGGGAGCTGGGTATTCCCAGGCTAGGCAAGAACCCTACAACCCACTCCTCATCCCTGCCTAGGTATTCCTAATAGCCCTATGCTCCCCAGCAAGAGTCTGGTGGTAGGAAGAAGGCCATCATGCTGGTTCTGTGAGCCAGCCTATCTTCTCTCGTTTGCATAAGAAAGATACGGTCACCAGTTGTTCAAATATTTTGACCACTTCCGTGAACAGCATGGATTCTCAGCACTTACCACAGCTATCGGACATTCCAAATGGACAATTTAACAGATGCAACAGTGGGAGTCCTATAGACTTGCCAGCACCACCATTACCGGGCACTTTAAGAAGTAGTAGCCGACTTGGTATTTCAGATTTCACTTTCGATTTCTCTTTTGGAGATACTGAAGAGGAAGCCAAAAGAGTCAGAACTAAGCCCAAACGGCCGATACTCAAAAGAACTTATGCGCAGATGGAACAGAATATTCCCATGGGTCTTAATATGGGCAGTGGAACAGTGTCACCTAATTATAAAGACAATGTACCTTCCAATCGACTAAAAACATTTTTGGACAATAATTGCAACTTTCAGAGTCAATTACAGAATGATGTTACGGAATTAAAGCAAAATGATTCCTGTATACCTCAAGGTACTTTAAGGGACATTATATATGTATTAGGAAAAAAGCTCAATTTAATTATTAACCTGAAGTTAGACAACACGTATTTAATGAAATGTATTGAACTCAAAATTGTCCCTAAGGGGCTCAGATTTTTTAAGATACCGATGGGTATAGAATTAACAGCTGACATTAAATCTGAATTTAATCAGTTATTTGATTCATTTGGTATGCAATATATACAAACACTTATAAAACACAATGATGGATTATTAATTAAGGTTATGATGGAAGTGGAAAAACTAAACGATGTTATATTAAATGATTTATTATTCCCTCAATGGGAGCGATTATATAGAAAGCAGTTTCAAATAGCTGAGGCCAACACTAAGAAAGCTTTCGATAGGAAACATCATAAGCTTCAGAGAGATATTGAGCAATATCAGAAATGTATGGCATATATTTGGGGAAAAAATACAGAGCGACAACTGTTTAAGCACAATCACTATGACAAACAAACATGTGCTCAGTTTGACACACACAATTATATGCATCAACCCCATGATTTTTATAGAAATAAACAAGACAATTATGTCATGGAAGAAGAAGATACTCATTTTTTATATCAGGGAAACAATGCGAGATATCCAAGGGAGAGGAAGTGGGGAAGATATTACAAAGAGAATTACCCATAACAACCATTTTTAATACACAGATAAAATCAAAAGAATTTTATTCTATCAAATCTATTGAGCTAAGGACTCAACCTACCAAGGTAGCTACCATTAACGTTAATAATTATGCAGACATGGGTGACGACAGGGGACGATTATTACAAGAGTCACAAACAGAGGGTATTATTAAGGATGGAGTTGTTAATACATTCAAACATTTCAAAATATACAATTACACAGATTTAATATTGGATAGGACTTTTTTTTCCTTGTTTTCTAAAGGTATGAAGTACATACCTACTACCAGGTTCAGATTGGTAGATAGCCTAATTGAATTCAAGAAGTATATTCGGAAATTAAATTTAGCTATAACTTTTAATAATAAAAACACTCAGTGTATGAAAGATGGTGAACAATGCACTTTAAAGAAGAAAAGCACTTATATGCCACACATGCATCCACTTGTTTCTGTATTTGACAGGTCTGTTTCTCGACAGATTTATCAGTTACAGAATCAAGTCAAAGGGACCACAACATATCACAATTTGCCTGTAGAGGAATATCAATTGCTTCAAGATCTTAGAAAAGACAAGAGCATTAGAATTATGCAACCCGATAAAGGGGGTGGGGTTGTCATTTATGACAACACAGAATATATGTCTAGAATACATCAACTTTTATACAATTCAGGCAATTATGAAATTGTCTCACTCAATGAAATCAATATTGCATACCGTCACATTGATTTGCATATAGAAGAATTTCTTATTGATCAAAGAATTACCAAGGACATTTATAATTATTTAAGGGTTGAACATCCCATATTAGCCTCTATAGTAGGAATACCCAAAGTTCATAAATGTATAGACAATCCACCTTTTAGACCAATAATATCTGGAAGTAGATCTAAAACCTTTCCACTTGGTACAGCTATAGATAGATTTTTAAAACATATATATGACAAAATTTCACATTTAGTTAAGGATTTGTGGGAATTTTTGAGAAACTATCCGGTTAGTTTGTGGCAATCAGATCTCATGTTTGTCACAGTGGATGTTATAGATCTTTTTTCATGTATTCCTAAAGAAGCTGGATTAGAGGCCTTTGCCTATAGTGTCAGAAAATACAGTGGCTATGATTGGGATAAGGTATGCTTTATTACTGAATTAATGTCCATGGTATTAGAGAACAATTACATTGAATATGAGGGTGAATTTTTCAGACAAACTAATGGCGTAGCCATGGGAGCAGCGTGTGCTCCGATCTACGCAAATTTGGTTATGCTTGAGTGGGAGGAGAATACATTGTTTACTAATGAGTTTTTCAAACATGTTAGGTATTATTCCCGATATATGGATGATATTTATATATTGTGGGATGGCAACAATGTAATATTAGACAAATTTATCAAGTTTTTAAATTGTAGTAGTACATATTTGAAATTTACATATTCAACTAACATGATAAGACTTCCATATTTAGATACATATGTTTCCAAAGGTGATAACTGTTTTAAATCTAGATTGTTTAGGAAACACACTTTTTCTAACAATTATATTGAATATACCAGTAATCATCCAAGGAACTTATTTGTCAACATATTCAAGGGCCAGATCATTAGGGCAATACGTATGACTTCCACATACTTGGAAATGTTGGAAGAAGTTCACTTCATTATGTCCCTTTTTAGAGACAGAGGATACGATACTAACATGATAAAATGTATAAGTGGCAGGTTATAAAAGAATGGGGGAAAAAATATATGCCCTTGTTAGGACTCAAGCATGACAAACACAATCCTCATTACAATAGAGGTGAGCAGACATAAGACAACATGTCTGCTATTACTGAGTATAGAAGAGCGTGTGTTTTGGAATATGGCCCATTAAGTGGAAAAATTAAGGGGATCATAAATAACAATTGGAAAATTATAATGATTGATCATGATATAGTTAAAATTTTAGGATCCCAACCAGTTTTTGTTTATAAAATGGGATGGAATATAAAAAGGTATTTAGAAAGTAGTGTAAACATTAGACAGTTGAATAACAAAAAGACAATCAAGTGTGGAAACTGCAAACAATGTCATGCTATTCTTGAAGACAGCAGTATCACCTTGGAAAATTTACATAAGTCTTTTATAAAATTTGCATATGGCAATTGTAATACTAGATTTGTGGTTTATTTGGCAAAGTGCACTGCTTGTTCAGGATTCTATATAGGCAAGACGGAAAGAAAATTAAACAAACGTATATATGCACATCAATACAGTATTAAAACAAGAGATGAGAAGAGTGCTTTATACAAACACATCAAACAATATGGTGACACCCATACATTTAAATTTGCTATCTTAGATAGTTTGGTAGTTAAGCCTAGAGGGGGGATTGGAAAGGATTATTATCCTACAAGGAAATTTGGTGGCAATTATACACTGATGCCTCTATTACACCTGGCTTAAATGATTTCTTCACTATTAAGCCAGCATTATTATTCACGTAAACAGAGTTAAATGTAATGCAAATATTATTTATATTGACATAATTCATTTTATGTCAATTTTTAACTGCATATTTCAGCAATTGATGCACACTTGATTTAATAAATGCAATAAGGTGATTTTAAGCATTGATTTTATATAATATTTTTATATATGTATGTAACTTTAAATTACATGTCAGCAGTATTTTGGCGCCAAAAAGGTTATATAAGTTATATCAATTACCTTTTCTAACAGTTCTGATGAAGCTCGCGTTTTGGCGAGTGAAAGCGCTTAACTTGTATTCATCCTTGTGGAATTAAAGTTTTTTACATTTTTATTCACCTTGCTCGGCGTGTTTGTGCAGCACAGGTTGGCGTCTCAAGACACATAGGAACACAGCGTTCTTGTCTTGGTTGGTTTGGTTATCTTGGAACGCTGAGTTTTTCGCCTTGGTTCATCTTCTCTCCTTGGGAGTAACTCCCTCCCGTCAGTGGCTCCTCTGAACCCACAGGTGCTGCCTCCAAAGGTGAAGAGTGCCTCTGCATGCCATTTTTCTCTTCCATACACAGTGCAAATGCATTAAAGCTATGCAGGTTTGGCCAGCTCAGAGCTCCACTGGTTGAACACGTAGTGCTCCCACTAGGTACCACCTGTGTGCTGAGTCAGGGCTGCCTTCCTCTACTAGGATGGATGAGTCAGCAGCAGCCACTCACTGCCATCCACCCCGCCAGCTCCTATAAGCACCAAAACTGCTAAATGAATTTGGGCTACCTGTGACATAATCAGGACTTCCTCCTTCTACTCCATAGTTACTGTTTATTTTAAACTTTAGTTGTTCAGCTCCCTAACACTTTATTGTTACTAAGGCATCATTTCAGCTGACCAGCAGAAGTGATGTGGCTTCATGGGTTCAGGTGCCTAGGCAGCGAGACATTTCCCTGTGGTACATTTGACTGGGGACACATGGCTGAAGTGACATTCAGCTGCAGAGAAATATGGCTGGTTGCAAATTCCCTGTGGGCAAAGAGAAGCACACACTGCCTTGCTCACAGCTTTAATAACCAAATGCATGGTGGCAGAAGAAGTAATGGTGTTGTGCTCAGTGTAGAGTATATACTTATGTAACTACAGCATGTAGAAGTGTGCTACAGCATGGAGGAAATCCTGCAGGCTACTGTAGTCACATTTATGCTCCTGTATGCATTTTAAGTAATGTTCCCTAGACACTGTGAAGGCGGTAGTGGTCTACACACTCCAATTATAAAGGCCCTGCCCATTGTGCAATGGATTCTTACTGCCACTGACATGCCCTCCGGCCAGCCTGCTGCTGCTGATGCCTGCCACACTGTCTGCTGTCTCATGTTCCCTTGGGCACAATGGACATTGTTTTCCCCCTGTGCATTTGGTTATTGAAGTTGTGGGCATGGCAACATATTCTTCTCTTTGCCCACAGGGAATTTGCAAACAGCCATATTTCTCTGCAGCTGAATGTCACTTCAGCCATGTGTCCCCAGTCAAATGTACCTCAGGGAAATGTCTCGCTGCCTAGGCACCTGAACCTGTGGCTTCATATTTCTAGCAGTTTAGCAGCAGAGAGGTTTGAAACTCTGAAATGTTAATGAGCAGCTCCCTGTAGTCTGGGCTTTAGTTCCCCCATCCTCTAGTTGACAGAAGCTGTGTGCAATTCGATGAAAACAGACAGAACTTCTGGGCCACCAGTGAAAATGGGCCACAGCCAATTAGCAAAACATTTACATAAAACGTGGTTAACCAGCTTCTGCTCATTGAGTATGTCAGATTAGGTGGCTGGTTCTGAACTACACATTTAGTTGCAGAATGGTGATATGTGAGTGAATGCATAACTTTAGAAATGTATAAATGCTTACATGCATTCAATTGACTGGCAGTGGACATGGGCAGAGTGGTGGGGCTTGCTCCATGCATCTGGAAGTGATACGGTGATTATTTGTCCTGTGAGCTCTCACTCTCTTTTTATTTAGCTGGCCATTTGCACTAGTTATATTTCCCAGCACTAGCTTCAGGGTGCCATATTTTAAGCCTTTTCCCCTAATGTTGCAATGCGCCCCTTTCTGTGACAGCTTTTATAACAGCAATTCTAATCCTCATCTTATCCTGAGTTTAACTCCAGCAAATAACAGTGATAAAATGAAACTATAGACTGTTGCCTACGTAACATTTTGGAAATAAAATTAAGCAAATAAACTGGAGGTGATGCTGTATATATAGAGAAGTGATGATTTGCCCCATGGGTCCAGGTCATGACTGGAAAGGGTCTGTTGACCAGTACACCTACCAGGTTAACAAATTGAAATAAATAAATAAATTGTATTAAATAATGATGCAGCATTTGATCATTTCAAGAGTTTTTGAAGGAGAAGGCTGCATCCTGTTCATGTTAATCTCCAGTCTATAAATACACTAACTGCAAGGTTGCACTAACTCAAAAGTATAGGAAAAAGAAGGTTTTAGCTGAAACCAACTTTTTCTTCTACTTCAAGATACTGTGACCTTAGCATTAATATAAACTGAGGAGATTGATAGGGCATAATCCTCTCATCAGAGGGGGTAGAGACTGCCACACCTCTCCCATAAAAACATCTTTTTTGAGCTCTGCTTTATTATAATTTGATACATTATGTACTGTTATTAATAATGGTAGTTGACAGCTGCAGCATTTATCATTTCATAGATTATAGATTCATAGATATTCCAAGGATACTAAGTCTTCTAAATATTCATTACCAGTACCCTCCTGCAGACCACAAATCTTTTCTCCAGGAAGGCAATACCAGTTAATCCTGGAGTATATTTGTAGATACCCATCTAACCATCTAGGTTATTTTTAAAGATAGTGAGTTACACTTAACATGCAGGAAAAGTTTATTACAGAGGTTTGGGTGATGCTGTGTTATAAAATGTCCCTCAACCATGTTTTATTTATCTGTTAGTGAAGGCTTAGGTCCCTGATTCTAGTGTAGGTAGAGATAATGGGTTTGCAGAGATGCAGGAGGTCCAGAATTACTGGTTCTTTAGTGGTATGGCAAGCAAGCCAGAGATCCATCCAACTATCCACAACCCCTTTTTTCCCATTTTTGCACATGGGTTTCAGGGTGTCGCTTCACCAGTGACAATCATCTAGAGCCAAGTTTATCTCCCATTAAAAGTCTGCAGCCTGTGAATAAAGGGTTCTATATTACAAGATCAAAGCTTTACTTAATCGAATAAGTAAAGCTCGAACTTGTAATATCGAAACCGTTAATTGTCAATGGCCAATTTAATCCAGGGAAACACTTCCCTTGGCCGTTATATGGACTATGCCTGTTTCTCCAATTTGGAGTCATCTCAGAGTTGGTATATTTAGGTGGGGGTGTGGGAGGCACATTCCCCCACATCGGGGGCCTCCCCACTTGATTTCGGATGTAAAGTTTTTTTGTTTTGTTTTTTGATTAGGCCAAGGGAAGTGTTTCCCTTGGTAGAAGCGGCTGTTCGACAATTTTAGCTGTCAATATTGCAAGATCAAGCTTTAGTTATTTGATTAACTAAAGCTTTGATGTTGTAATATAGAAATGAATAAAGGGCTAGAGCTTCCAGACTCTCTTGGTTACTCAGAGACTTTAGGCCTGTGATCTTATTGCTTAAGAACCTTTGGGGACTTTCTAAATTTTTGATATGTTTAGTGAGGTGCATCCTAAAGGAATGATTAATGCTTTGCATAAGGGGGTTATTACCTCTTTAGACTTCAATGATATTCCTTTGGGAATTAGCTGTGCTAAATAAAAATATTTCTTGACTCTGTTTATCACACAATCATACAATCACACAAGAGAGGGAGTTATCAACCCAGTTTTCTAAGTTACTGACTACATTTTCATCTTATAGTGTTGATTTGTCAATGGAATATAATGAGGGATGGGATGTCTACCAAAAGTGATGATACCACTCTTTTTAGCATTTGGTTTGAGGTCATTTTAGGGCACCAAGAGTTTACTAGTGAGAATTAATTCTGGATCGTTTGGCTGTTAGAGAATGACTTAACAAGAACCCCAAGTTTGCAGCATCTGCAAATTTTGTTAGCCAGTGGTCTTAGTTCTCTGCTTAAAGATTTGAGATGTAAATACCAAAAAAGAGAGGTCCCACAACCGAGCCTTGAGGGACATCACTGGTCACTTTCATATTTTCTTATGAGGCACCTGCAACTTGCGCTGTGTGAGTTCTGTCTTTCATCCAACTTGCTATACATCTTATCACATACTGCTACAATTTTTAAAGCCTTTAGCTTTGTATTATGCCAGCACAGGGAGTGGTGTCATAGGCCTTGACCAGATCATGGTAACACTCTATGTACTGCATGGCCATCATCTGCAGCCTCTACAACCCTTTCAAAGAAAGAAGTTTACCAGATTAAATAGACAGGCTCTACCCTTTAAAAAGCCAAAGTGTTTGAGGTCAAATCTAATATGATATCATAGTTTATGAGGCCAGTTACAATATGGATTTGGGTGGTATGAAGTCCCGGAAACATTGGTAGAATGAGTGCTGGTTATGTACAAGGACCCAGTGACTCAAGTACAAACAGTGTTCGGCCTCACAGAGGAGTTCCCAGTGGGAGTTGGGGTACATCAGGGTTCAGCTCTGAGCCCACTACTGTTCATACTGGTGATGAACTACATTAGTAAACAGGGTGGAGGGGACAGATCAACAAAACTGCTGTATGCAGATGATGTGGCAGTACAGGCAGACTCTGAGCTAGAACTTCAGCAAAGGATAGAAGAATGAAATGAAAATCTGAAGGCACATGGGATGAAACTAAGCACAGATAAGACAGTGGTAATGGCAGCAAACTTCGGAAATCAGAAGAAGCTGAGAATAGAGATAGAAAGGAAGATAGTGGAACAGGTAAACAGCTTCAAGTATCTGGGAGAAGTGGTTGAGGAGAAGGGTAGTCTGAATGAAGAGGTCAAAGCTAGAATCAGAGGGACTGCAGTCAACTGGCATAGAGTATCAGGTATAGTCTATGACAGAAGAATGCCAAAGAAGCTGAAAAGTAAGGTGTACAAGACAGTGGTGAGACCAGTACTACTGTATGGTACAGAAACCTGGGCAGTAAATGCAGAACAGGTGAAGAAGCTAGAGGTGATGGAAATGAAGTGCCTGAGAAAGGTGGTAGGATGCACACTGTGGGACAGATGAAGAAATGAGGACATAAACGCAGACACCAAAGTAGCTGTAATTGCAGAAAAGATCAAAGAGAACAGATTATGGAGGTCTGGGCACGTGTAGAAAAGCAGAAGACAATCTGGTGAGGAAGATTTGGGAAAGACAGGAAGAAGGTAAAAGGCAGTGGCGGCTGGTGACTTCAAATCAAAGGGGGGCTGCAGGAGACAGCTGAATGGGTGGGTTCAATGGGAAGGGGTGCGGCCAACTAGAAAGGGGAGGAGCTATGCTCAAAACCACAAAAACTAAATATACTGCCCTGGGTGCCAAACCGTCATTATGAGAGTCCAGTCAAGACAAAATGAAGTGTAGAAGAATAAAAATATTTCAATGCATTGGCTGCATGACAGCTTAATATCTAGATGGAAACAAAAAAGGTTGTGAGGCATGAAAAAATAAATTACTTTTTTTAAATACATTAATGGAATGCCAGTCAAAATCAAGTATAAGAAAAACAAGCAGCACTCAACTCAAACCACTTCTTGCACTGCAGTTCTAATTATAATTTATATTCAGCTTTATTAATGTACCAAGTAACATGCTGAAAGTAGAAATCTCTGATGCCCCCACTTGTAAAAATGTTCCTTATCCAAAAAAAGACCTGCTGCCTGACATCTACTTGTTTCATGGGGAAAACATGATCAAAGTAAAAAATGAAAAGCAAACAAGAAATAAGCTCAAGATACATTGCTTAAAAGGATTACTGTACAGGTTATGGACCACACTAAAAGGATTACTTTTCAGGTTATGGACCACACGATTGGCATTCTGTTTACGGGTAAAGCCTGCAAAGATGACTGGAAGTCTCCAAGTGTAATGAGACTCTTAAAATAATGTAATCCTGTCCTTTATTACAAATACTGGCATATGCATTTCAATACCCAAGGCTTATACATTATCTAGTTAAGTATTCTCTACATGGCAACAGAAAGGCTTTCAATATTGGCAATTCTTTAACAGTATGCTTATTAAAGCTTACTTGCATCTTGCAATCTCAGCCAAGCTTACCCAATGGTCATTAAAGTATTGCTACTTAAATATCTTAAATCTGGACAGTTGGGAGATGAGAAGTCACTCTAGTACTTGTGTCTACCTTGGATGGGGGGATACTCTGCACATTTACACTGCATAACTACTCCTTGCCTTGCTTCGACACATCCAGAGTCACTACATGGGGGAGTGGGGTTCAACAAGTATGTCACAGTTTGAAATGTCTCTGGCTGACTTGTGATGGCCCTGACACATTTGTCATACCTCTCAACCTTAGAGCAAGAAATCTGGACAAAGCCATACAAAGAAATGGGACAAAGGCCCAAAAATAAGGACATTTTTTTTTAAATATCGCTCTTATAAACTTAGAAAGATAATAGAGGTCTTGCATTAGTATGAATTTTCTGAATGGTATAAAATCTGAAACTCAAATGTCTGTCATTATTTTCTAACTTCAGTCTTTAATGATTTGTCACTAATTTGCCAAAAAAACACAATTTTATGAAAAATGGACCAAAAATGTGATGTAAAAATATAAAATAGCAACACAATACAGCTGGGAACCTGTCAAAGAAGGGATACTTTAATATTAGTACTGCTAACTTGAGCAGCTGACAAAATAAAATAATCTACATGCATTTCTGAAATAAAAGTAATCTAACTGATTATTACAGTTATTTCTTAATTATAAACCCTCCATGTTTTCTTCCAAAATTGCTATTTTGCGGAGGGATCATTGGGGAAGAGCAACATTTTGAGCCAAAATCAAGGACATTTGAGAGGTTTGGCTATGCCTAATTCTATAAAGCAATTTATTTGCATGTACCTCTCAACCTGTTAATGCAATAAATCTGGACAAGGCCAAATATATTGGGGGAACACATAAACAGTACTAAAAATTGCTCTTGTATAAACTGAGACAGTTGATAGAACAGGTCTTACTTTAGCATGCATTTTTCTGAAGGTTATGAAGTCTGAAACTCAGTGTGTCATTATTTAATGACTTAATTCCTAAATGATTTACCAGAAAACCACAAATTTTATGAGGAACAAACCAAAAATAAGAAGCAAAAAATCTATTCATTCTTTGAAAATCTGGACAGTTGGGAGGTATGGTTCAGCTGGGGCTGCCTAAGTTTGCCGCCCTTCCCCCTCACAAAACCATGGTCGAATGGAGCCTCCCCCTGCAGCCATTCCAATGATCCATTACTTGGCTATTTCACTCCATTTACCATAAACACTAACGTGCACACTGACTTACTTCTATGATGATTTGAACTTCATTTGAAAGTTTTATTTTGCATTTTACAGCACAAATACTAAGACATCTGCTAAACAAACTTGGCATTAAAACTTCTCTGCCATTGAAACTCACATTCATTGAAACAACATTGAAACCCACATTCAAAGAAAATATATTTTACCCGTGGCAGATAAAGATTAATTCTGGGCTGTTTTCAAATCATATGCCCCTTGCATATGAAACATACATGTGCTCTTTGATACACCTTCCTATTGCTTTGAACATTTTTCCAGTAAACAATGAAAGAAAACGCATGCACCAATGACAAAACTGCCCAATTCAGAACATTTCCATCATAAAAGTCAACTCAAACTTCTACAGTCCACTATTATCAGTAAATATGCACAATTCTACAGTCCACCATTATCAGTAAATATGTGTAATCTCTGAAGTAGTAAAAAAGTCATCTGAATAATTCCACATTACATAAATCTGTAATGAAGAGGTTGCTACTAGCAATCACCTTTATATTTCATGGTTTCATCAAAAAATAAAGTGTCTGATGCCCCTGAGGAATAAATTGCCTAAATTACATTAAAAATAAGCTAGTAATATTGCAATAGGAAATGAATGGCAAACTGATAACAAGCTCATAGTTAGTCTCTTAACTTTCAGTACAGCAGCATTCACCCCTTATGGGAGTAGAACCAACAACCTTCTGCATCTAAAGCAAGTACACAACCTGTTGTGCTATTAGCAATGTGAGCTGACTTAACATAATCAGCACTAAACTTCTCTTCCCCTGCAGCTCTCAGCTCCTTGTAAAATCTACTCAATACTCAACTGCATCTCAACTTCACAGCACAAGAAATCTGGAAAAAGCCAAATTTATTGGGGTGGGTCAAAAGGGCAAAAACCAGGGACACATTAAACATTGCTTGTATAATCTTGGAAAGCTGCTAGAATAAAATGCGGTGTTACCACCATACATTTTACTGCAAGGTCCCTGTGCAATAGAGTCAGAACAACATACCACTATACCAAATCACCTGCTTTGTGAAAGAAAAATGCTGTGTTACCACCATACATTTTACTGCCAAGGTCCCTGTGCAAAACAGTCAGAGCAACATACCACTACGCCAAATCAGCTGCTTTGTGAAAGAGAGGAAGACTGAAACTTAAATAGCTATCATTTAATGAATTCAGTTCTCACCATAGCTGTCAACCTCTTAGCACAAAACACCTGGACAAACCCAGTACAGCCCTCAAACATATTCAGTGAATTCAGCTCTTGTCATAGCTGTCAACCTTAGCACAAAAAAACCTGGCCAAAGCCAATCACGGTAATGCAGTCCCAAAAATAAGGACACATTTCAAATAGTCATCTTATAAACTTAGAAAATTGCTATAATAAAAGGTTGTGTTACTATATATTTATTGCTAGAATAAAAAGTTGTTTTACTATGTATTTTCTGAAGAATATGAAGTCTGAAATTCAAATGCCTGCCAATTTTACTTCTGACGGAACAAAAACAAATTTCAGCAGAGGCCCAGGGAGAAATACTGTAGACACATGTCTTTGTAAAATGGCAGGACACCAGAGCAAATCCACACAAACACAGGTATAAGATGCAGACTCCACACAGAAGGCACCCCAGCCAAGAATCAAACCAGAAAACCTATAGCTGTGAGGCAACAATACTGCCACTGCACCATCAAACATGCAAGGAATTAGACATTCAGAAACCTGAAATCTGAGATTCAAATGCCTGTCAATTGTATTTAACATTTGTTAGTCAGGACAGTCTGACTTGGAACAAAAAAAACAATTTTCAGCAGAGGCCCAGGAAGAAATAATGCAGACATGTCTTTGTAACATGGGAGGACACAAAAACAAACCCACACAAACACAGGGAGAAGATACAGACCCCACAAAGATGGCACCCCAGCCAAGATTCAAACCTGAGAACCTATAGCTGTGTGGCAACAATGCTACCACTGCACCATCAAATATCAAGCATTGTAATATTTACAAACCAAAGATATTATGAGGAACAGATCAGCTCAAATATGAGGCAAAAATCTGCAATTTTTTTACAAATGGTGGTGGGTAGGGAATTCACCTCTTTAACACCTGCATACAAGGTACAGGCTTCAAGCCTGAGGTATTCCCTACTACACCACCATGAATCTAACCACCAGTATATTGCACCTGGGGCATTTACACACACACACACACACACACACACACACACACACACTTTCCCTGTAGCATAAATCCAAATCCCTGTCCGAGTAAAGTACGGAAAACCCCACGTCCCCGTCGCAAGATCTTCCCCTGACAAGACTGCAGCAAACTCCAATAAACACCAGACCCTGCCCGTCGTGAGATCGACACCCGACGAGACTGCAGCAAATTCCAGACTGCTGACGTTGCAGTCCAACCCCGATGCATTTTCCCAAGTTCCAGGACAGTCTATGCAGTTTAAAACTGCATAGACTTCTGGGAGCTCCATTCTTCATGTTTCCCAGTCAGGACTGCTGCTGAGACAATCTGTGCATGCTCCAGACTGTCTCAGCAGCAGTCCGGACTAGTGCGCATGCGCGAAAGTCCATGATTTTTTAAATTTTTTGTTTTCTTTTTATTTCTTTATTTTTCTTAATTTTACAGTTGAGGGGGCTGCAGTCCGGCAGTCCAATAGCACGGGCCACCCCTGGTAAGAGGAAGTGAGGACATCCAGCAAAGAGGTGGATGGATTGTGTGAAAGAAGATCTAAGACAGTCAGGCATGAGTGTTGAAGAAGGCAGGAGTGTGGCACTGAACTGAGAGAGTTGGCGACAATTAACGCGATACCATGACCCCATGTAGAAAAAAATGGGAAAAAGGAGCTGATGATGATGATTACAATATCTATTTGTAGATGAGGCTTGTAAGGCTAATAAGTCTATAATTACCTGGGTTGGTTAAAAGGTCACCCTTATGGACAGGCATCACAACTGCCGTATGCTCCTCATCAGGGACAAAACCATCTAAACTATGGTTAAACAGTTTAAGGAGTGTGTCTGCAAGGACATCTTTAATGATATGAATTGAGCAACCATGTATATTTATCAGGTCTTATGGAGCAAGTACTTTTGGCCTTTGTTATCACTCTCACTAAATGATCTTTAAAAATTATTGGGGGAGTAAAGGATTCAGATCCCTCAGGGCTTTGAATAGAAGTCTTGGCGGTGAAAATGGCACTAAAAGTGTTTGCAAGAATCCTCACAATTTTTATTGGGTCAGACTAAGAGATGTAATTATGCAAGATTTTGTTTCTTAGTTTTCTAATGCAGTAAAAAAAGATTTATAAATTATCTTTGGCTTCAGAGACCACCCTAAGTTCATCATCTCCTTTAGGGAACCTGAAAATGTTCTTCTGTATTTTTTTTTTTTTTTTTTTTTTTTAGTGCTTTGGTATTGTCCTTGAGATGAGAGATTCTAGATAGTCTGGATATTTTATTTTTAGGGTGGACCACCAGAGTGGTTCGTTTTTGAATTTACCATAATGCTTTATTCTAGTACTGTGTATTTTTATAGATGGGTATAGGACTCAATAGTAAAGCTTGCTGTTGTATCAGGGTCAGGGCAGTGTAGTCATAAGTGGTTCTTGATATTTTGTCATAAAGTAGGTTGAGGCTGACACATCTGTAGTCCTTAAATTCAGTGGGGTTTGCTGTTGGAGATTTTGATTGTTTAATGCAGAAGATCACACATTTGTGGTCAGACTTCACTGGGAAATGAAATACCAGAGGAGTAGTGCAAGAGGCAGCCACATATATAAGAATCAGGTCATATTATGCCCTCTTATAGGCTTATTTACCACACGCTCAAGAGAATTTTTATTTATTAAGTCTAAGTATTTTTGGGCAGATCCTATATCGGAGGTAATAGTGTCCCAAGTTACTGAAGGGTGGTTAAAGTCAGCTAAAATAATTGAGTTTTTGCTAATAAGGAGATCAGTTAGAGCACTGAGTGATCTTTTGTGCTCATCAAAGGAGAAAAAAGTCTTCTCTAACAAGCTATTAGTTGATAATTAATCCTATCTAGAGTGAGCTGTAGGTTATTTAGTTGAATTCATGGTTACCAAAGAATCTGCCTGGAGGCAATTTGTTCCCTGATAAATATGGAGACTCTACCACAATTGCTTTGAGTCTGAATATACAAAGAATGCAAAACATTTGTATAAAGGGAGTGCTCTCTTTACATTTAAACCAAGTTTCAGTAACTGTGCAGACATGGGTGTTTTACAAATGTAAGACACAATTTATTGTTTACAGTTCTGCCATTGAGGAGAGACACTTTCATTTGAACTGATTTTGGGATTGACATGTTAGTTATGTTGGAATGTCCACCAACTGGACTATACCTGAAAATGGCTCTAGGAAAAGCAAAATCTTTCGCCAGTATGCAAAAACCTTGGAATGAGAGGTGCATGCCATCCTTACTGACACAAGCTGGACTGCTGAGTGTTTCATCCCAAGTTAACACATACTAGATCCCCTGGAATGATACCAGGTGTTAAACCAGTTACTGAAATTGATTATCTTTTCTTTGTATTTAGGTAACATTTGTAATGCAGGGAGGATTCCACTCAGGACTAGTGTCTTATCTGCATTTCTAACATGAATGAAAACTTCTGACATGTCTCTTCCTATCCCCCCAGGATTACATCTGAAATCGTTCCACTACTATGTTGTAGTCATATTTATCAAGAGTTAAGATTCTTAGGGCCCTTGAAATGTCACAGATCCTGGTACCCAAAAGACAACTCACTGCAATGCTCTCCTTATCCAGCCTTGGTCTGACAAAAGAGTTATCAGTCCCTGGAATGTTTATATGCTGCTGTGGTTCATAGTGGCTGAGCTGGAGTGTTATTGCTCAGTATGACTTTTTATGGGATGTGTGCATGGAGTGAATGATTAGCATGGCTTAATCTTCTTATTTCTTGGAGGCCGTGGGAGTGATTCTTTTACAGCCTCAGCATAAGACATTTTAATGTAAGCAGTGCAGGATTATAGTGGAAGCATATGAAGTTCACAGGACAAGTTTTCAGGTGAGAAGGAAGCCCCCAGATTAATAAGATATTTATTTAAACCTCTCACACATGGAGTTATTAGTGCTGATTATGAGTTCCTTTTATATGAACATAAGGCAGTTTGTACACTGTCTTAGAAGACCAAGTGCTAGATTGATGGCAACAAAGGAGAAACTAACATGGCTGACCTTCCATCTTACCCAGTACGTAGGTGTTTTGATTAGTAAAGTAGGTATAGAAGAGGGTTTATGTAATTTTGGTAGAGTACACAAAATATACAGAAGGTCAACAAGTGATTGGTAGTGTTGTCTTAGACACTGCAGATTTTAAAAATAGGATGGAACAAAGGGGGTTAACTCTCTTAGGTACTCCACCATGCATTAAACAGGTAAGGAGACGTGGAAGAAGAGAACATCCCAAGCCTCAGCAGTGAGAGGGAGGAACTTCTCAGTTTGATATTCTAGTGCTCACTAGTATGATCTGATCAGGTGAGACTAGGTGGAAAGCACAGCTGTTCAAGTAAGCTTACCATAACAGTAGATGTTTGAATAATCACTGCTGCAGTAGTCTCAGCTATTTGGGTTATATTCTGCATAGGATATAACAGCCAACCAGCTTCTAAAGCTTCAGGGTACCTTCCATCCACCCAAACTATCACCCAGCTTGAGCTGAGATGACTAAAAAGATGGATTTGGGTGCCAAGCCCTTCAGAAGTTTCATGCCAACATAGTAAGGGAGGCTGAGCCCTGAAAGAACAATGCTAGAAACAAAACAGAAAAAAATGTTCACACTCTGGCATAAATAACACACCAAAAAAAAAAAAAAAAAAAGGTGATGGGGAGGGAGGGGTTACTGCAGCAGTTATCATCTGAATATCTACTGTTATGGTAAGTTTACTTACACAGCTGTAGTATGTTCATCATATAGAACACTACTGCAGTAGCCTTAGCTATATAAGTAGATTAACCTAGCTTACTATATTTGGGAGGCGGAAAGAGAAGGGTTCAGGAGCCCCTGGAGAATGGTCCCAGCAAAGCCTGATATAGCCCTAGGGAAAGAATCACCTATGTACAGAGGACCAAGTTACAGCTTCGAGAATACTTCTAGAATCTAAACCTTTCCAAAAAGTTATAGATGAAGTCAATGCCCTGGTAGAGTGAGTCTTGACCCTGCCTGTAATAGTTTTGTTGCTGTGAGTATAACAAAAGGTAATAGCCTTAGATAACCATTTGAAAATAATCTGTTTAGACACAGATTGCCTCCTGTTCTTACGTTCACAAGAATGAACAGTCTAATTGAAGATCTGAACGATTCAGTTCTGTCAAAATAGTACCTCAGCTGTCTGTGGACAAGGTATGGAGTATCATTTCTGTCTCATTTTTAGGTTCAGAAAGAAAATGGAGATGAGTAATTTGGTTTAAAGTACAGTTGGATACCACTTTAGGCATAAAAGAAAGATTATTTCTCAAACAAACTCTATTTCTGGGGAAAATGAGATAGTTGACTCAGGCTAAGAGCTTACAACTCAGATTTCCTTCTTGCAGAGTCAGAGCAATCAGTAAAACTGTTTTCCGTGTTAAGAACCTCAGGTCAGCCAGGTTAGCTAGATCAAATCGAACAACTGTTAGCTTCCCTAACACTAAATTGAAATACCAAGGAGGTTCCACTAGTTTTCTTGGAGGTCTGTTATACAAAACCCCTTTCAAAAACATTTTGTCATGAGAATTTGTTGAAAAGGAGATTCCATGGGCAGATAAGTTGAAATGGACGATAAATAAACATTGTTAGAGGACTAAGAAATACTACAGGATAGTAATTCACACAAATATTGTAGAACCAGGCAGCAACTAGATCTGAATGGTTGCTGGTTGTTTTTGGCACCAACTAGAAAATATTTTCCACTTACTAATATATGATTTTCTAGTAACAGTATTTTTTGCCTCCATTAGCACCTTTTGAACATATTCAATAAACACGTGACTAAAGGGAATTAAGACCCTATCATCCAAGCAGGCAATTGAAAATGATTGGGGTCAGGGTGTATCAAACACCCTTGTTCTTGTGTGAGAAGATCCAGTCTGTGAGGAAGCTTGGGAAAAGAAGGGAGACCTACTGTTGCCTGGGCCAGAAGGGGGTCACCACAATGGTCTTGGTGGATTCCTTCTGAATTTTCAGAAGTACCTGGATATTAGTGGAAAGAGTAGAAAAGCATACAGGGACTTTCCTGTCCAAGGAAAAGAAACGGCATCTGTCTTGTAGGCCTTCTTGCGTGGAGTTCTGGAGCAGAATTTTGCCAGATGATTCCTCAGACAGGAGGCAAATGGGTCTACTTGAAGAATTCCTCACAGATGGATCAAATCTTGAAAGGTTCCCTAATCTAGTTTCCACTCGTGAGGGTCAGCCTTGTCCTGGTCAGCTTGTCTGCCACACAGTTTTGCTCTGATGGAATGTAGGATGCCTGTAGAGTGAGATTGTGCTGTGAAGCTGTATCTGAAGCCGACATGGCTAGTCTGCAGAGGGGGTACAACCTGGTTTCCCCTTGCTTGCTGATATACCACATGACTGTTGTATTGTGTACAATAACCTGATGAGGTCCCAGGGACCAAAGATGATTCAGAGAGTTGACTGCCTTGATTAGGGCAAGCATCTCTTTCATATTTATGTGTGTGTGTCTGTCCTTGGTATCCCACACTCCTTGCACTTTGATCCCTCCTGAAAGTCCTCCCCAAGCAAAGTCAGAAGCATGTTTGGTGAGTCACTGCATTGGAACAGGAAGGAAAAAGGGGAGACCCAGATTTAAGGATATTTGCTTTCTCCATCAAGTGATTTCTCTTCTGAAAAAAAAAACAGCACTAGGATTTGAAAAGGCAAAGGATGTTTGTGCTGGGACCAGAGAGTGACTTCAGATACCATTGTATCTTTCTCATGTGGAGTCTTTACCAGAGGTATCATGAGAATCATAGATGCAATAACATCCAAAATCCAACTGAGGCATTCCATTGTAGTGAGGGAAGTCTGAGAGGAAAACCTTAGAAACACATCTTGATAAAGATCTATTTTTGTCTGTGGAAGAAAAGCTCTTTGAAATGAGGTGTCTAGCTGATGCCCAAGGAACTCAATTCTGTGTGAAGGAGTCAAAAAAGACTCTTGAATGTTCTTTTGGAATCTTAGCTTGTGTAAGAGATCTCTTACTAAAGTGAGAAATTTCTGACACTTTGAAAAAGACTGCAAAGATAAGCAAGTCATCTAAATAGGGAAAATATGTATACCCTGTAACCTGTAATGACCTATAACTGGAGCTAGACAGTCTGTGAACACTTTTGATGTAGTGGATAGTCTAAAGGGTAAGGCAAAGAGCTGATAATGTCATCCAGATACACAAAACCTTAAGAAACATCTGAAGGCTGGATGAATAGGGATGTAATGAAAGCATCTTTTAAATCTAGTGTTACCAGGAAACTTGAATGAGGAAGAAAAGGTAATAGGTTGTGAAGTGACATCATTTTGAATTTGGACACTATCACAAACAAGCTTAGGAGAAAAAGACCCAGAACTGGTCTCTAAGCATTTTCTTTCTGTGGCATTAAAACATCTTTGAATAAAAACCTGTCCCTAACCTGGGAAGGAGGAACTGGTTCTATCACTCCCTGGAACAACCCGTGATGAAGAACAGGAGGAAATAAAATACTCTGGCCTGGTGGATGAGGAATTACTCCTTGAAAATGAGGAATTTCCCTCACTGCCCTCTGTAACCTTGTTGAATGATCTCCAGAACCCATTTGACTGAAAATATCAGTTGCCAAAGAGAAAAGAAGAGATTCAGACTTTCTGGAAAGGAAATGGAGCTGCCAGGGTGGGAAGGGGGGCAACAAGGTCCCTTTAATAGTCATTTTGACTTGTTGAACTACCCTTGGTTTTGGGAGGTTCCTGAGTTCTTTTTGGAACTTCCTTGTCATTTCTTCTTAAATGTCTGTTTACTTACAGTTTGTTTATGACTATTTTGTTTTTGCCAACTTGGATGAGGGGTTATAGAATCCCTTTGAAAATATGGAAAAGGGAGGCAGAAAATCTTACAGATTCCCTGAATGAACTTACCTCTTTCATCACAATTTTTTATCACCTCTACAGCAGAGGGGCCAACAGCTAAATCTCTATCCAAAGGAGAATTTATAATCAAATTTTTAACATCATCTGGGAAGGTCTGAGAACACAGCCAGGAAAACCTGCTCAAAACAGTAACAGTTGCTGAGTCACACATGCGCCCACATGAGCACACACACACACACACACACACACACACACACACACACACACACACACACACACACACACACACACACACACACACACACACACACACACACACACACACACACACACACACACACACACTGCAATGTGTAGTGACTTGTACAACTGAAAAAATTAAATTATTTAAAGAAGATTTTTGTTAAAAGTATAGACTGCAGACAAAACATTCCTCATACTTTCACAATTTGTCAGAATAAATTTTAACATATGAGCCTTACAATTCAAAATTCTTAAAATCAAAGTTGCCAAAGCATGCACTTTCCCCCCATACTTATCATTTATCTTCCCATCCCTGTGAGAAAAAGTAGGATTAGAATTAACTACATGCTTATCAGGAGAAGGATTAACTAAAGCTATACCTGAGAAGTCAGGTTTGGGAAGATTGTATAAAAACTGAAAAGATTAAAGAACTTTATCCTATCAACCTTTTTAGAGGCTGTGAAGACTGGTAGTGAAGGGTGAAGGCTGCCAGCCTAGACAGATAGAATTGTGCAGATAATTCTGTCATTTGTAAATATAAATGTAAACTACAGGCCTGTTGTCTTAAATATAAAGAAATACTGTTACACATGGAACTGGAAATAAATGTGACAACAGTGCACTCTACTGACCAAAGTAAAGCATGTGGTGACCTTTTGAAGTAGACAGTGGTGCTGAAAAGTCTAGATGAAGAAATTCTTTCTATTGTTTTAAGCAAGAGTTAAATTGCTAGATTTAAACATGCAGATGTATTTTTATTGCTCTGTTTCCTTACCTGCTACAAGATAACAAAAGGGAGAACTTTGGAATGTAAATGTAATTAATGTGTAGCCTGGGAACACCAAGAAAGTGAAAGAATGATGTAATGTTTATCAGAACTGCATTTTCAATTTAAACAGAGAGAATCAGAAGGCATTAAGCATTTTTGTCGTGATCATCCAACTCACAGCACTGCCTCTTGCTCACATGTAAATTATTTTAGACTTGTGTTTTCTTTTAGAAATAGCTAGAATCTAGAAAAATTAGACTAAGTGTTTTTCTGTCATGTCAGAACTGTACTACTGAATTATTTTAAGTATTTCTGCGTGATCTCTGAACTCTTGACTAGCACTGACTGTGTAGTAGAAAGTATTATCTTTTGGCTTTAATTATTTATTATTAAATATTTTAAAACCTTTTAACTGTGGCTGGTTTGTGTAGAGATAAGTTAAGCTCTAAGAGTACATGGCATCTATATAAGGATCCTATACCAAGTCACTCTAATAAGCCTTGAGACTGTTTAGTCATACTACCAATTGGATAATAATATTGCACACTAATAATTGGATACCCTTTTAAGGGCCTTTGAGTAGCTGATAAATATTAGCTGGGTGGTAGCAGGATTAGTACCGTATAGTCTGGGTAAAAGGGGCACAGCTGGAGAACCTGTGCCAGCCTTCCCCAGAAGTGCCTGTGTGGTTGTATAACCTCTTATCTCAAAGTGTGTGTATGTGTGTCAGCTACTTGGGCAGGGACACAAAGCACTGGTTGGACAGAGAAGATGCTGGAGATTTTAGTTTGCCCAGCTGGCTGAGATCTGGACCCTATAGCTGTGCCAGTGGGGAGTCTTATTGGAGGCCTGGAGAGCAAGGGAGCGACCAGCCCTGGACTGACTGTGATCTCTATGTAATCTTAAGGGAAATTGCACTTTACTGTGTATATTTGTTGTCCTTTCTCATATATGAGACACCCTCTCTGGTGGTGAGGATTGAGGCTCCTTGATTGCTGCACCAGGGCATGGGCATCACAGAGGCTGCTGGCTGACTAGCAGGAAAATTGCAGGCAGTAGCACACACATCCTCCACAGCTGACAAAAATGAAGGAATGGGTGAAGATTCTGGAAATTCCTTCTGTACCAACTTATAGTATTTTTTGATGGACTGAGAAAACTCGGTGTTCACCCACTGAAAATACTTGCACATTTTGGAAATAGGCTCAAAGATAGAGAGCCCTCCACAGGCAGAATCAGATAATGACCTCTCCTCTTGAGCCTGAATCAGAAGTCTAAGGAGAAAACCCTGTATCTGTCCCTTCATCTTCTTGTCTAGATTCAGAATCTTGAACCTCTTCAGGAAAAATATATCCTTCTTTCTTTTACAGAAATTACGTTATAAGAAGGATCAATAGCTTGAATTAAACCCTGAGCCAGAGCCAGACCCAGTAAACTATTCCTGTCTAAGCAAATTTGAGGAGGAGGAATAGATGTATGTTTAGTTTTCTGTTTTTTTTTTTGACAGGTTAAGTGGGGTCAACAGTGTTATCAATGACAGCAACATCTTTCCAGGGGATGGGCACAACATTCTGAGAAACAGTGACATTTTCCTTGTGCCCTCACCCAGGACCAACAGGAATGGCTCCAGAGAGATTGAGGTAAAGCATAAATGGTCTGAGGTACAAATAATGGCCACAGCAGAGCCAACCACCTGCATGTGAGGTAAATTGCTAGCCTGCTGTGGTGATAAATGCTGTTTGCTTATATTTTTCTTTTTGTGGATGGAAGAAGGACCAACCCAGAGACCAACAGTTTGTTCCATGGTTGAATCAAAAATTATGCCTCTTTCCTAGGTAAGACAAGCAGCAAAAGCCAGTAAAACTTAAAAATCTTTAAATGTCTCCTTTTTCACATGAAAACACTATAAGATAAACACAATTTCTCCACAGAAAAATGGTTTTCAATTACTTTACAAACAACTTTTAAACTGAAAGGAAAAAAAAGCTCTATTGTTTCGAAGTATAATATGGTGTCATGACAGTTCATTAAAACACAAACTCCTAGCTGTAAAATAACTTTCCTCATCAGGAAAGTATTAAAAACAAACATTTTTTTTTTAAGTTTTTCCCCTAAGGGAATTTATCTGCCCAGCAAAGGAATAACACAAACTGACCTTTGATCCTCAGAAGTCTCAGAGAAGCCTACTGTTTGTTGGGAGGAAAACTCTGAAGGGCTAGGCAACCGAACCTGTTTATTTTGTAAGCTCAGCTGAACCTGACTGACGGTTTGCATGAGTGGAAGGTTTCCTGATGCTTTGGAAGTTGGTTGGCTGTTATATCCTATGCAGGATATATAGCTAAGGCTATTGCAGTAGTAATCAATATGATGAACACCTTCCAAATGTAAATTTTCAGTAAAGGCAGGTAACACAAGAGCCACCAAGTTTAAAAGAGCAATTCGGATTGGCTTGGTGGACACTCGGTATTCAAGGTCTATGGAACACAGTAGGAGAGCAGAAGTACTTAAAAAGATTAAGGAGAGTATCTTCTCATAAAACAATAGTTTGTGCTTTTTGACAACAGCTGATGAATGATAGTAGGGAGAGTTAAGAAATACACTGGGTTTAATAACACACAAAAACAGGTGGAGGAAGGGCAGACAGTCATTCAGCTCTATTGTTTAATGGTCTGGAACTATCTCAGATTTAATGCTGCATTCTTGCTTCATTTAGTTTCATAAAGGCAAGGCTTAGGTAAGTTTTATAATTCAGATTTAGCCAGTTCACATACCTGTGTCTCATCTGCAAAAATATACACATATACACATATCCTTCCATGCAATCTCAGTGTTACTTATAAAGGTATACAAAAAGAACTCACCTAAGTGTCATGTTTACTCATAGCCTCACCTCAGGCTTCATGCCCACTGAGTAGTGTACAGCTACAATTATCCCACTCCACAAGGGGGGATCCACTTTGGATCCCGGGAACTACTGCCCCATCAGTCTGATGAGCCTGATCTGCAAGGCCATGGAACATATTATCATGAAACTTATAAACAAAGACATTGGCAACCTTCAAACACTGGACCCCACCTAGTTTGGGTTTATGAAGGGCCGATCTTGTCTCCTGAACCTGATTGACTTCTTCGAATCAGTCTCCAAAGCTGTGGATGAGGGTAAGGCAGTCCACACAGCCTATCTGGACATTGCCAAGGCCTTTGACACCATCCCCCACTCTGGAATCATAGATAGACTTACTAAGCTGGGCATTAATCCCTACGTCACTCGATGGGTTGCCAACTGGCTTACTGACAGAACCCACATTGTAAAAGTGGCCGACTCCAAATCCAGCTCCAGACAAGTGACAGGTGGAGTACCTCAGGGTTCAGTCCTGGGACCGCTCTGTTTGGCATCTACTTCTATGAAGTACAGGCCAACACTAAGGGACTCTGGCTTACAAAGTTCACAGATGACTGCAAACTGGGAGCCATTATTAAATCCCCAAATGATGTGGATACTCTGAAAAAGGGCCTTACAGAAACAGATGCTCGGTGCCAGAGCCATGGTCTCAAGCTCAATGCCAAGAAATGTATAGTTATCCCCTTTGGGAAAAAATATGTACCCGTGAATTACCACATAGGTGGCAATACACTAAACACTGAAAGTGTGATAAGATACTTAGGGACACAGGTGGACAGTGGTCTCACCTACGATAACCACATCGCCACAACAGTCAGGAAATCCTTCTGTGTGGCACACCTCATCACTAAGGGCTTTTCATCCAGAAAAAAGGAGGTCATTTTCCCACTGTACTCATCCCTCATTAGACCCATTATAGAATACAATGCCCCATTTGGTATGTACCTCTCAAGACATCTGCAACAACTGGAAAGGCCACAGAAATACCTCACTAAAAAAATCACAGGCCTAAAGCAAATGCCCTACGCTGACTGCCTTAAACAACTCCAGCTATACTCTGTTGCATATCGTCTACTCGGAGGTGATCTCTGCTTAACATACAAGGCCATGTCAAACCCAGAGCTATTAGACATGCTACACTTAAAGAAATCCCATTCCCTCAGAGCCACATGCTCCAGGGATCTAAACCTTGTCATTACAGTAAACAAAACATGCTGGAGGGATAGGTTCCTGACCCAGAGACTCCCCACATTCTGGAATAGACTGCCCATACATGTCAAGCAGAGCACCTCTTTGGTCCTCTTCAAAAGGAACCTTGACAATTGGATGGGAGAAAGGAAATTCACCCTGGGGATCAGGTCAGTCGCCCTGCTAGACAGGGGTCCAGGGAAGTAAATAGTGTGGGAAGAAAGAGCCAGGGAATTGTTATGGCTAGGCTTGTATAGGCCCTAGGGCCGATAGCCTAGTACCAACCTATGAACCTATGAATCTTATGGTATCCACTTTTGCTGTCATGTTGGAAAAAGGACTGATCTTATGGTATAGACTATTGTTGCCAAGTTTTACTTTACAGTCTGTGTCCCATTGTCTAGAAAATGTTTTGTCACAGAAAACAAATTGCAGCATAATAAAGTTTATTTCAAAATTATACTTCTTTATTAAAAGCACATACCTTTTTCAACCAGTTTCACCTTCACCAAAAGTTACTCAGATATAGTCTGGTACTGGAATGTATTTTGTGGTGTTACAGTGTACCCTCCCATGATTGAAATGTGTATGAATCCAACTACTTTAAAACACTAGCCATTAGTTTACTGTGCCAGCACTGTAAAGACCCACATTATATAACAATATTTTAAGTGACACTATGTCAGTTGAATTAACAACTAAAACATTCATACGACCAGTACACATGGGTTACCCATATAAAAAGTATTTTTTTGCTGCTTCTGATGCTGCCTTTTATTTGTGAATCAGATCTACCTCCACCTTTGTGCCATATTAGCCTTAACATAATTTGCAAGTCTTTACCAGCACATAATTTATTAAAACAAAACAAAGTTGAGTACTTTCATCCAAAAACAGTATCAGCCAAAAGGACTTCACCAGAACTATTTACTCCTTCACATCACTTCTCTTATATATTAAATAACTGTATCACATAACCCACAATTCATTAATTAAAGAGATAAGCTTATATAAACAGTAGATCTTAAGTAGTGTACAACATGAATAAACAAGTTGATATATACATCTAAATGTTTAAAAACAATAATATTAAAAGGTTATAGAAAAATCATAGAGTAACTGAAGCAAATTAATGGTAAGTAATAAATAATAATTAATAAATGTTTATACGATTTAAATTTAGCTGCTCACAATTTAAGAACACAAGTTATGGAAGTGTAATTGTTACGACCTAAGGGTGTAGCTGCATTCAGTCCAAACTGCCAGCAGTTCTCTATACTCTTATTTTAGACAACTAGTATCTCTCCCTCCTTAGGTCTAATGGTATCTTTTCTGATGTAATAAAAAGAACTTAGTAAAAGTGGGACAAACTAATGAATGCCTATGAGGTGCATTATTTTAATTCCCTCTCTAGATGTCATACAAATGTTTATAATTTTTTTCCACATCATGCATTCAGTCTTCCCTATATAGTATGACAAACAAGATGAGCAAAAGGCTAAATAAACCAAGCCTGCTGGACCAAAATTACCATCTTGTGGGCAGATATTTAGTCTAACTGGGTTATTTAGTACCACCATATCTCATTCATATATGAATAGACATTGTTTGCAATTTCCACATTTTGTGTCACACTATTACTTTTTTAACATTATTTCCACACGTCACTGTTCCTTTCTCAAAATAATTCTTCAGTTTGTTTTCCTTTATATATATATATATATATATATATATATATAGAGAGAGAGAGAGAGAGAGAGAAGGAGTGCGCTCACCTAACAAAGTCTGTAAATCTTCCCTGTACTTTAACTTATTGTAGTTCCTAATAATAATATTTCTTATTTATATTTATTTATTTGGGCAGCCGCGGTGGTGCAGTGGTTAGCTTTGTCACCTCACAGCAAGAAGTTCTCCAGTTCGATCCTCAGCTGGGGTGCCTTCTGTGTGGAGTCTGCATGTCCTCCCTGTGGTCGTGTGGGTTTCATCTGGGTGCTCTGGTTTCCTCCCAAAGACATGCTGTAGGTGGATTGGACACTCTAAATTGGCCCTAGGCATGAGTGCGTGCATGTGTGTCCCTTCTGTGGAAGGTTGGGTGCCGGGCTGGCAACTCAACACTGTAAAACTCCACTGCCAATCATGAGTGGACATGTAATCCGCTGTGGCGACCCCTAACTGTGAAAAAGCCAGAAGAAGAAGATTTATATTTATTTTTATTTAACATTTGTTTACCAGGAAAGTCCAGCTTGAAACAAAGCCAATTTTCAGTGAGGCCCAGGGAGAAACACTCCAGACAGATGTCTTTGTAATGTGGGAGGAAACCAAAGTACCCGGAGAAAACTGACACAAATGCAGGGATGACATGCAGATTCACTTATAGAAGTAGAGTTGGTATTTGGGATTTATTTAGCCTTTTGTTCATCTTGTTTGCCATACTAAGTAGTATAGAGAACTGCTTTGGCAGTTTAGACTGATTGCAGCTATATCTTCAGGTCTTAACAATTGCATTTCCATAAGATGTGTTCTTAAATTAATAGCAGCTAAATTTTAAATGGTATACACATTTCTTAATTATTATTAATTTTCTTCAGTTAGCCTTTGTTTTTCATATAATTTTTAATATTTTTATTTTACATATTTAGATATGTATACCTACTTATGTATTCATGTTTTACACTACTCAATATCTTTTTTTAATACTTAACAACTTTTTTGTTTTAATAAACCATTTGCTACAATATACCTTTTGAGTGGTTTATATATGAGCGAGTGTGGCCAAGGAAGTCATTGAAACATAGTATAATTCTGATTACTTCTTTATCTTTTTCCTATTGTCTTCCTTTCTTGTCTTTTTTCATTGAACAAATATGTGACAATGTGACGTGTTGCCAGCTATGCCAGAAGAAATGGGGCAGTGGATGTGTAACATATGCCAGCATAGCTAGCTGGAGTTTTGTAAAGAATTGTATGTCATTTGTATATCAAACTTTGTACAGGTGCTTGTGTTAAAAATGTGTTTGTAAAGTTGCTTGTGCTTAAAAGAATGTACCAACAGTGGGTCCTGCTGGACAGAAAAATAAATGCACCTTTATGTCAGGCTGTATCATAACTGTTGAATTTAGTATTGTTATAGGGTCTATATTACATCAGCGAATGTTTAAAAAAGTGAACACTGATTGACCGAACTTATGTAAGTGAATGCTTACAATCTCAAACTGTCGGAACAGCAATTTTTATCCTAGGGAAAAAAAATCACTGATCCAAAACACATACACACAACACAAGCACACCAAACAAACAGCAATCCACACACATACACCTAAACTCTGACACCTAACCCTACACTAAGCTATACACACACCACTAACTACCCACTTACCTTAATCCAAACACTAACCCTAAGGTCCATCAGTATCACACACTCACCTCACCCGCTCCCTAACCCTAACTCACCTAACCTGCCCTAGCCCTCATGTCTACACAATCGCACATATACCTAACCCACGTCCTAACCCGCCCTAACACTCACATCCACGCAATCACACACTTACCTGAACCTGACCTGTAACTTTCCACCACAGCAGTGAAAATACCAAAGCAACAGAAACAGACAACCAAATTCTTTCCATAGGAAAAAATTGGGGTTTCTGTTGCTTCAATATTGCAAGCTTTTGCTTACATAAGTTCGATCAATCAGCGTTCGCTTTTTTAAGCGTTCGCTGATCTAATATAGACTCTTGTAACAGAGTATACTGAAAAAGAGGAAGTTCATCTCAGTCCCCCTAACTTTGAAAAAATAGTTTGAAATTAAATGACCTGGTTTAGCCCATAAAGATTGTATCTTACCATTCTGATTGGAGCCAGAGACAAAATGTCTGTAAAAACAAGGACTAGGAATCCTGTTGTATTGTCCTTAGCAGTGAACTAATTGCTACCCTGAAAGGGTGGAAGTGTTGAAATGGTTTTATGGCTTTCAGATGCTATAACACATCTTAGCAAAGCTGTATCTGTGTGTATGGTAACACATATGTGCGGGATTATGGTTCAGTTTCTAGTAAAGGCGGGTAGTATGGGAACTAGAAGTCAGATGACCAAATGTATATGATGTCATTCTGTAATCCAGCACTGAAATGATTATTTAATACTAGATGAGAAAGAAGTCTCAGAGCAGTATGTTTTTGAAACATGTCAAGAAGGATCCCTCACCTACATCATCTTGCCTTGCTGTGGTAAGTAACCAGGGTATAGTAATTCTTTAGATCAGTCAGGAAAATATAACGGGTTTAGTAAAGTGCTGGTTTTCTGTATCTGTGTGAATCTATCCATCTGTGTTATTTTTATTATTTCCTGTGATTGAAACTCTGGTGTTTATTATAAATATATATTTAGCATTTCCATGCTCTTTTATTATTTATTATTAAATATATCTAAACTTTTCATTATGGCTGGTCTTTAGAGAATGTTTTAACCTTTGTGAGTGCTTATATTTATTTGGTAACACTGTGGCCACTCCTGGAAGCCTTGCTGCATTGATCAGATACTACCATTTGTATTAATATTAATTTCACTGAGTATGTTTGAGTACCCTTTTAAGAGCTTTAGAGTAGCTGGCTTTGGATTGTCCTGGTGGCAGTAGCTACCTTATAGTCTGGGCATAGCTAGTAAATATGTGCTCACCTTTCCCAGGTGTGTGTGTGTGTGTGTGTGTGTGTGTGTGTGTGTGTGTGTGTGTGTGTGTGTGTGTGTGTGTGTGAGCTACTTGGAGAAGGAATAAAGAATACTGGTTTCACAGAGAGGGTGGCGGTGGAGGACTTGGCCTGGGGGCACTTGGCTGAGGACTCAACTATATAGCTGTGTCAGTGGGGAGTCTTACTGGGGGCCTGGAGATACAGAGAAAGAGAGAGAGAGAGAGAGAGAGAGATGCAAACCCAGACCATGGATTGAGTGTTTTCCCTGTGTGCTCTTAAGGGACATTTTGCTTGGTGCAGAGGGCTGCATCTGGAAATACTGTGTGGATCTATCTTTGTTCCAAGTGAATGTCCCTCACTGGTGTCAGTGGTTAAGATTCAGGCTCCTTGATTACTGGCCCAGAGGAGGGGACGTCACAACATATTCTTTCTTTCTTTCTTTCTTTGCATCTCATTCTCCTTCCTGACTGCTTTGGGTTTCTCTTAACCTTTGATGTCATTGGCTTTATTCCAGTTCTTGTTGGGTATGTAATAGTAGATTTTTAAATTACACCATCATAACAATGTTGGGGGTAAGCTAGGCAATTGTCTAAGGCCTTGACACACTTGGCTGCTTCCTGTTGCTGAAAAAAGAATAGTGGATGCAGACTATACTTCTTAATAATGCATGAAGAAGGCAGCTGAAAAATATAAATGGCAAATTACACTACTATATATATATATATATATATATATATATATATATATGTCTATATTAAATTAGCGAATGCTTAGAAAAGTAAACACTAAATCATCAACCATTTTTAAGCGAAAGCTTAAAATCTCGAACACCCGGAACAGCGATTTTTTTCACAGGGAACAAATTGCTGGGCCAGTTTCGGGAGTTCACCATTTTCTCCACTGTGGTCCGATCTCAGAGTTGGTATATTTAAGGATTTAAGGAGGGGGTGTAGGGGCGAAGCCCCCCACATTAGATAATGTTTTAAGTTTCATTTTTTTTTTTTTTTTGTGGATCAGCGATTTGTTTCACTGTGAAAAAATTTGCTGTTCTGGGTGTTCAAGATTTTAAGCTTTCACTTAAAAATGGTCGATGAATTAGCGTTCACTTTTCTAAGCATTCGAATATATATGTGTGTGTGTGTATATGTGTGTGTGTGTGTGTGTGTGTGTGTGTGTGTGTGTGTGTGTGTGTGTGTGTGTGTGTTTGTGTGTGTGTGTGTGTCTATGTATCTATAGATTATATATATATATATATATATATATATATATATATATATATATATTTTTTTTTTTTTTTTTGTTTACTTTGTTGTGTTTCCAAAGACTGAATGTCTTGCATAGGATAAAACATGTAACTGGAGAAGAGATGAAAACAAATAAAGAAAATTATAATTAGGTATATGATATTTTGTAACATGGAATTCTATTATGTTTGCTTCTAGGCAACGCTAGACTTATTAGGGCTACTATGTGTTTTTTGTGAAAGAAAATTGAAATGCATTACTGTGGTATTGCTGTTGTCCATTGAAATTAATTAGTCTGACATTGTAGGGCTAGTGTGCATTTATATGAAGTAAGTTGGAATACTTTATTGTGGTATTGCTTAATTATAATTATAGATCTGTGTGTACATAGTAAATAAATTGGTTGTAATTGATGGGTGTGGAGGCAGTGTGTAGAACAAAATAACTCATCTGTGGTGTTCTTTGCGTGCAATTTAAAAAATACTGACCTTGTTTGGCTTGGATTGTATCACACAATTTACTATAGTTACTGAAAACAGTATAAAAATATCATTGCTATACCTTATGCTGGCGTCTGTGCATGTGTGTTTGTATGAGACAGGCAGAGGTGTTGCAGTATATCAAAGAGCAACAAGCTAGGCATAATTTCTTTCACTTTCATTCAGGGTCAAACATCAGTACTGTACAGAATAATATAGCAATAACCCACGCCTGGGTGTGGGTAATGCTGGATTTACCCACGGTTGGTGTGATTTGGTCATGAGGGCGAAGCCGGTGTGGCCAAAGACAACCATGCATAAATCCAGCATTACCCACACCCAGAAGTGGGTTATTGCTATTATACAATGGCATTATTTAAGGAAAAAATACTTACTTTTCTTAAATAATGGCATTGTATAATGCCTCCTTGCTGCCCTTCCGTAGCTGTCTGGTATTCTGCGGCATTTCTGATGTACTGCGCATGCATATGCTTACGCAGTGTATCAGAGATATGGGTGGAAGCAACAGAGAAAGCAAAATCTCCGTTGCGTTTTACAAAGTGTCTCGCTATGTTAAAGGAGTTTAACATAGCAATACAGCTTTAAAAAAAGCAACGGAGAATCTCTGTTGCTTTTTTTAAAGCTGTCTCGCTATGTTAAACCCATTTAACATAGCGAGACAGCTTTAAAAAAAGCAATGGAGAAAGGAAGATCTCCGTTACTTTTTTTAAAGTTGTCTCGCTGTGCTAAACTCCTTTAACATAGCAAGACAGTGTCTAAACAGCAACGGAGATCTTGCATTCTCCGTTGCTGTAAAAAAAGACTTATACTAATGGAAAAAGTCTGGGCGACCGGACCTTTTTCTATTAGTATAAGTCTGATTTACAACATGCACGCTGACCAATCAGCGTGCACATTTTGGAATATTAATAGGGGGGTCGTTGTATAATTGCTAATATTTGGCAGTCTGGGCAGAATTTGTATAAAGGTAAGTGGTCATCGGCAGTGTACAAGACTAAGTAACTATGCCATTTCACAGTGCTTGATTCTCTGAGTTCTGAGCTGTAGATTCTTCTGCATGGAGTTTACAAGTCCTCCTTTTCACACCCTTGGCTTTAACTGGGCGGCCTGGTTTCCACCAGCTCTGCAAGGGCACTCTGTGAAATAATATTCCTCCAATTTATCTGTCAGTAAGCATGCAGTACGACATGTGAACATGTGTGTGCATGTGTGTGTGTGTGTGTGTGTGTGTGTGTGTGTGTGTGTGTGTGTGTGTGTGTGTGTGTGTGTGTATGTGTGTGCATGTGTGTGCAGCAGAAATGACAAAATAGCCATCTGTGGGTATATACATACACACATACACACACACACACATTTGGAGCACATACATACATCTTCTGCATAGCATTAAAAATACAAAGAATACTTATCAAGTAATTATCTTTCAAAAATAATACATAAAATTCATCCCAGAAGATTTTATTCCTAAATGCATCTGGATCACTGATGTTCCCCCCCAGACCCCCTGCTGTTAATGGGATTATGACCTAGGCTTACTGTCTTCAATATCTGCCCTGGGCCCCATGTACTCAAAAACTGTCTCTGATCACTATAATTCTTTCTACACCATTTTAATGTCAGTTTGCTCTTCTGAAGAATTGTATGATTGTGCTATGTTTTCTTTAGTGTAGTTGTCTCTAACACAAAGCTTGCTAAAATTTGATTCTCTGACTCCTTAAAATACACTGTTGTTACAGAATTTTAGAGTCTATCATTATCAGTTTAAAACTGTAACAGAATGTTTCCTCTGTGGCACTAATCTGTGATTTGTCTGAATTACAGTGCTATAGTATGTTGCTTTATAACTCATCCACATCATAGTTGTGAATGGAACTTTCTGCAGTCTCAGCTTTCACCACCAGTATATATCATAGCAATAGCCTATAAAGGGTAAAGAGAGGATAGACAATACAGATATATATCCTGAGAAAAATAAAGCCTCATGACCAAGCCTTCAATGACATCCTTGCAAAACAGGCATAAATTATATGAACCCAACTGAAAGAAAGTTTGTTTCTGCCATCAATCAAAATGTCTTGTATACCAAAACAAACATCTTGGGTCTAGCACTTCCAGTTCAGAGATATGAGAGGAAACTGATCACTATTTTTTTTAGAGTGAGAGAGAGAGAAAGACAAGATCAAAACGGAAGTACTTGTTATTGTTTACACACTGAGAAGAATATATACTGATAGGCTGTTGCCTGGCAAAGATGCATCTCCTATCAATGACACATGGAATTAAACCCCTTGTGCTTCCATTCTATTTATGAATTCTCAGCTGACCGCCTTGTTCCTCCTTCAGTAGATTGAGAAGGGGTTAAATATGTTAGTCATCAGACAGATGACTGAAGTAATAACATGTAACCTTGGCCTCTGCACCTGTTTTCTTGTCAGCATGTATGCTCCTCTGCTATCTGATGAGCTGTCACAACAGGGAAAATTTGCAAGGTTCTCCAGCTGATTTTCCTCAGATATTAGTGCAACATGATAATACGTAATGGAAAAACATATGTAGATTTGCCTAGGACAGAAGTTTCTAATCACACAGGGTGGGAGAAGGGACACCACATAGTTGTGTTTTGTAGAACTAAGTTAGTCTATAAAATGGAAGAATTACATCAAAGAGTAAAACTGTTCTGGTTAAACCACCTCTATTTTATCCTGGCTACCAATTTTCCCTTTGATATAGTCATCTAGGCACACACTTATGCATAGAGTAAACAAGTCAATCATGTCATACTGAAGGAAAGAAACTGAAAACCTCTTCTGTTGTTTCTGGGAGTCTTGACAGTAACTACTGCAGAAGTAGATTCTGATTAAAGAGCACACACACGTGCGTGCACACACACACACACACACACACACACACACACACACACACACACACACACACACACACACACACACACACACACAGTTTCCATATGAGTACAACATAACACCAACTAATATTCCAATAAGGCCATAGACGAGGGCAGGGTGGTCCACACAGCCTACCTGGACCGTGCTAAAGCCTTTGACACTATTCCTCATTCTGGAATCATTGATAACTCGCCAACCTTAACATAAACCCTTACGTCATGAGATGGGTGGCCAACTGGCTCATGGACAGAACCCACATGCTAAGAGTTGCTGACTCCAGATTCGACTCCAAACCAGTGACAAGTGGAGTACCCCAGGGTTCAGTCTTGGGACCCCTCCTGTTTGGTATATACTTCTCTGAAGTGCAAGTGAACACCAAGGGTCTATGGCTAACCAAGTTTGCAGATGACTGCAAACTGGGTGCCATTATCGATTCCCCTACCAATGTAGACATCCTGCAAAAGGGCCTCACTGAGACTGACACCTGGTGTCAAAATCATGGCCTCAAACTAAATGCCAAAAAGTGCATTATTATCTCCTTTGGCAAAAACACGATACCCATGATTTACCAAATGGGGGAAGTACACAACACAGAAAGTGTGATAAGAGACCTTGGGACCCAAGTGGATAGTAGCCTCTCCTTTGATAACCACATTGCCACAGTTATCAGAAAATCTTTCTATATGGCCCACTTAATTACAAAAGGGTTCACATCTAGAAATAAGGAAGTTGTCGTTCCCATCTACTCATCACTTATCAGACACTCATTGAATACAATACCCTGTTTGGAATGTACCTCACAAGATACCTACAACAACTTGAAAGGCCCCAAAACGAACTCACCAAGAGGATTACTGGCCTCAAACAATTGCTGTATGCCAACCGCCTTAACTCTACTCAGTTGCATACTGCTTACTCCGAGGAGACCTCTGTCTGACATACAAAGCTATGTCAAACCCGGAATTGTTGGACATGCTCCACTTGAAGAAATCCCAGTCTCCCTGAGCTAAATGGTCTAGGGACCTAAACCTCATCACAACAATAAATAGGACATGCTGGAGGGATAGATTCATGTCTCAGAGACTTCCCATGCTCTGGAACAAAATGCCCATCCACGTCAAGCAGAGCTCTTCATTAGCACTATTCAAGAGAAACCTTGATAAGTGGATGGGTGATAGGAAGTTCACCCCTGAGATTATGTCTGAGACACTGCTCGATAGAGGGGCAGGAATCTAACAATACATGGGTGGCAAAAGCCAATACACTGTTGCTAGGCTTGCTTTGGCCCTCGGGCCGATAGCCTTGTACCTACCTTTGAACCTATTAACCTATGAGATGCCATCGCCATTAAAGATACCTACCAGCTTCCTTTAGACTACCTGGACCCAGCTTTATGAGCTGCATAGATTTTAAAATAACTTGGGAGAGATATAGAAAGCATTACTGAACTGAGATAATGTTAAAATTATTCTGTGAAGCAGAAATTACATCTAAAGTAATAGAAAACATTTAGTGCTTTAGGGCATTGCAAACAAGGTTGGGATTCTGTCCACATATAATGTAAAAAGTGTCATGCAAGTGGCCTTCACTCACTCTGCAAGGTCCAGATATACAGGAGAAGGAATATATTGGGTTGTGTGATGTTAATGGAACCATAAGATCTTGGTTTATGACATTTTTGGTGAGGAGTTTCATCTCACAAGGATTATAAGGATCTGTCACCTAAGGTAAAAGGTTAAGACCTACTGTTTCCTTAAAATGAAAGGCTGTAGATCTAAAGTATTTTTTAAGTGCCACAGCCCTGTTTGTGAGATCCTGCCTTGATCACGTCTTAACTTTAATTTGCTCTAGCACCTCTTAAAAAGTTGAAATCATTAATTCTGTATTAGATGCCACCTAAATCCATTTACAGATATGTAAGTAGTATGAAAAAATGCACTTACATTTTCATTGTTTTGTTGTTGTTGTTGTTCTAGGGAAAAATAAGTCATTTCAAACTAAACTGACAGCTTTGGTCATGTTAATTGACTTAAAATAGTACAATTTGCAAGATGATGTAGGAATCAAACCACTGAAGTCCAGGAAGGAGCTTATTTCCATTTTACTGCCTTTCTCACTACTCTATTCTGACAATCATTTAGAACATTAAAACAGCTACTGAGAAGAGATATACTAGCACATTCATTAGAAAGCTATTCTTGCATACATTAAGTACCATTCTTCTTAATGTCTGGATACTGTAACTTAGGAATTCAGTGCATGCCCATGGTGAACAAAGACAGGTAAAGTTAACACACACACACACACACACACACACACACACACACACACACACACACACACACACACACACACATACATACACACACATGCATGCATGCACACACATGCACGTACACACACACACACATGCACACACACACGTACACACACACTCTCACACACACACACACACACACACACACACACACACACACACACACACACACACACATGCATGCATGTATACACACACACACACACACACACACACACACACACACACACACACACACACACACACACACACACACACACACACACACACACACAGATGTGGGTTTGTATGTGTCTCTGTGAGTAGGCCAGTGTGTATTTATGTATGTTTGTATGTATGTATGTATGCATGTAGATGTATAACATTTTGTAATTGTCCATGACTGGGTGTAGATAATGCAGGATTTCCACACAGACAACAAGGTTTGGCCACAAAAGTGAAGACCAAGTGATCACACAGGACAACTCTTGGGGAATCCTGCATTATCTACATACAGGAGTGGATCATTTAGCAATAACCCATGACTGAGTGTGGGTAATGTTTAATTTACCCATGGTTGACATGGTTTGGTCATGAGGGTGAAGCAATCAAGCATTACCCACATTCTCCCATGGGTTATTCCTATTATACAATTGTATCACTTTTGTGTGACATTTTGTAGGTATTATATTTTTTTATTATAATTTTTTATTTTCCATTTTGTAGTTCATCTACACTTTTCTTCCATTATTTCTTCCATCATTATTCAAACATTACACAATGACAATATTTTGCAAAAGAAGTGTCTTGATTTATTTATTTAACTTTGTGAGCTGACATCATTCTTTTTTCTCGCCCCTGCCCCCCTTGTTACTTTGAAGATGTAATTTAGTACATTGCCATAATTTATTTGATTCCCCTTGGAATACTTTAATACTGTTCTGAAGGGGTCTCAAAGACACATTCACAGAAAAAGCATATCATACACTTGAGGTGAAAATGCTTTATTATGGTGAAGAACCTTTATATGTGGAAGGACTTCTCAATCTTAACTTCAGCATAACATTTTCACCTTCCATCTACTTGATGCTCTTTCCTTGTTCTGCTCGTTTTCAACTTTGTTTCTCAAGAATTCTTGACAAAACCAATAATAACAACGAAGAAAGTGCAAAAATTGGAGATCATTTTTGATAATACTATGTTGTTGTGTCTTTCGGCTTTTCCCGGTTAGGGGTCGCCAGAGCGGAACTCCGGTCCGCTAATGATTGGCAGTTAATTTTTATGTACCGAGTTGCCAGCCCTGACACACAACCTTCAACGAAGGTACGCCCATTCATGCATATCTCCACGCAGAAGACGCTCTAGCTGAGAGTCGAACCGGTCAGCGTCTTACTGTGAGGCGAAAACGCTACCGCAGTACCACCACCGCGGATAATTTTTGATAACACTATAATTTACTTAAATACCTAGCAACAGCTTTTCAATCAATGTTTATTTACTAACAATAAGAAGAATGAAAATCTAATGACTTATATTACCGACTGATAGTAAATTCTTGGCAGTTTACCAAAAAATATAATATAATATAATATAATATAATATAATATAATATATATATATATATATATATATATATATTTTTTTTTTTTTTTTTCTCCTTAATGAGCATATGGCAAGTGATCAGAACAACAGATTTTGAGTCAGTGCACCTTTGAGGAGTAAGAAGCATGGAACTCCAGTGATTAGCATACTAACTGCAATCCTCGGCCATTTACTGGAAAATTAAACATTCCTTGGAGTACAGAGCAAGTGAATAAACAGATTCTTAATCATGGTGTATTTAATAAAAAAAGCATGAAACTCTAGTGCCTGTCAATACTGACTGACTAATCCTCCAGCTATTTAGTATGACACTTGGTAGCACATTGGTGTGAATGTTTAACCTGCTGAAGTTTTGAGTGCACTGCTATTGCACAGAGTTTGTTAAGACAAAGGAGTCCATAAACATCCTACAGTTGAAGTAAGGACATGTCAGGTCTCCCAAACTCCTGGCAATTGTATGTTTAGCTATGGCTATTTATTTTCTCAGTTTGTAGAAAGCGGAATATGTCCATGACTAGCTGACTACAGACAACCAGACTTCTTCTTGTTTATAATGCTGGATTTACAATGGGCACACCAATTGCTGTATCCAATTAGTGTGTATATTTTTGCAATATTATCACCTTTTATTCTATTATTGTTACTATACAATATTGTTATTTAACAAAAATAATTTGCTTATTTTTCTCAGAACCTCTTAATGCAGTACTGTTTTTCTGCAATGTCCTGGATGAGGAGATGCCTTGCTAATGTGTAACAAATTCTCTGAACATGTAAGAGCTGATGAGCACAATGCAATTACTGACACTTAGGGGTCTGCATGCATTCTCCATGATCTGGTGGCGAATTGCATGTCTAGAGGTGTTGTTTGCTAAAAGTTTGTATTCCATCCTTCTGATAGTTGACTTTATTTTGTCTGCTTTGCAGAGCAAAAACCCATGGCTTATATAGCCTTTTTTAATAGCTACAGCTGACTGAGCACATTAACCTCAGAGTGGGCTTCCTGACGATTTTAAAACCCATCTCAGTGACCATCAGAAAAGGTAGATAAAACTTCAGCTTAACACCTTATCCAATGGATAGACAGCATTCTGTAGAATGTAGAGTTGGTATCTATGAAACCATGCACCTCTTTTACACTCTCATAGCTTTTTGACCTTCTGGCACAAGTAACAATTGCATAACCTGAAGAACTGCTGAAAACTAATCACCATTTCCTTCTCCACTGTTAAAGATGGCCTTTTTTCCCGTTTTTATGATTATTGCACATAGCATACTTACAGTGTTCTGGCATTTGCAACACTAAAGTCCCACGTCTTAGATTGCATGAAATAAAAATAAGTCACTGCTAATCTTCTACATGTTTTACGCTGTTTTTCAACTCTCTCTAGTTTGAAAATATCTATGACCTGACAATGTAATGTATCCACTCTGTAAGTGCTTGTTTGTTCACACAAATAGTCAACACTGAGGATACAGTGTAAGTGTTGTATAAGTAAACCAGAAAAAAAAAATAAAGTGATAAATAAATAAATGTACTCCAATGCTTTCTCAGATTTCTTCCTAGACTAGAAGGACATAAGAGATGTGAAAGCTGATACATCTTTCCTCCACGTTTAAGCCAAAACAAATCTTTCACTGTCTAGGCCTACAGCGAAGAAAACTGTTCTCTGAACATATGGCAGATTATGAATGGCTGGCACAAGCCCTCCACCAAGTTAAGGTGACTTGGTAAAGAAAAAATGCTAGAGGAATGTAGGCCTGACAATGGATATGCTTTATGTGTCTGGTTTTAAAAAAAAAGCTTGGCAAAGATGGGGGCAGTTGGGAGAAGGGGGTTAAAACTGATGAGAATGAAGATCAGGACAGAAAACTGAATGAGTCTGCACACCTTTCCATTTATGAAAGACCAGGAGGTAAAGATGCCAACATGGAAATTAACCTGCTTACTCAAACAGAAACACCCGAGTTGATATATGGTGAATTTTCTTCCAGATAAAAGATATATACTGTACTACTGAGGACAAATTGGCGCACACTAGAATTGCCATCATATACACACACACACACACACACACACACACACACACACACACACACACACACACACACACACACACACACACACACACACATATATATATATATATATATATATATATATATATATATATATATATATATATTATTTGCACAAATGCAAAAACATGCCTTTTCACTAAAAGAAAAAAAAAGATGAGGGATAGGGATACTTGACCTGTTTTTTAAGCTTACAAAATAAAATTACTGTCTGTGTTCCTTACAGTTCCCAACAGTTCACCCCATATATCTGTTCAATTAAATCCACCAAATCATGTATTCTCAAAGGCCCATTCACAAGTGAAGATTAAAAATACACTTTAATGAGCAAAATAAATTCATAAAAAATATATACATCCAATAAGCACTTTCATCTCAATAGTTGGAAACTTCATCAGATACTATTACATACATCACAGGACGTTTTATAGCAAACAACAATCACATGACAACCTTCTGCAATGACATCACTTCCTGCAGACCCCCCCCCAGCACTTGATGTTCCCAGGTGGTCTCCCATCCAAGCACTAACCAAGCCCAAATGATGAGTTTAATTTTTTGGATTTACAACAACTCCCAATGCACCCCATAGTGGATGCTAGGGGTTCAATAACATTTTCTATAGCTAAATTTTTGAACATACAATTGAAAGAGTTGGTCAGGAAAGAAACTAGTATTTAAAAGACTCATGGGCTTTTCTTAACATGATTAATGGTATTGCCTTCAGTGAGAGTTTTATCTTTCTAACCATCGATGTTAAAGACTTATATTCCGTTATTCCCCATGAAACTAGAGTTGAATAGTTTTGTGATTTTTTTTAATAAGTAAATGGGTCACACAAGAAAGAGTTAATGTATATGAGCAACTATTAGAGATGGTGCTTTTTAATAATTTTATATTGTTTAAAAAGGAATACTTCTTGCAAAGACAAGGTGTGGCAATGGGAGCCGCTTGTGGGGACTTATATGTTAATATTGACATGCTACAGTGAGAGAAGAGTTTTTATTTGAATCCCCGTTTTACCTACTGTCAATTTTATACTCGCTTCCTGGATGATGTTTTTATTTTATGGACAGGAAACAGTAAGGAGATTCCCCAATTTTTAAGTTATTTGAATGAAACCACATCTTTTTTAAGTTTTACACATGCAGCTAATAATACGTAAATAGCATACTTGGATGTATGGCTGAAAAAAGATTGCCAGCAGAAGAGATTTATCTCTGAATTTTTAGAAAAGAGACATACTCTAATAGGTTTTTACACTTCTCCAGCGCCCATCCCCCACAACAGAAAAAGACCATAATAAAATACCAATTTGTGCATGCTGCATGAATGATGAGCACTTTTGAGTCCTTTTTAGATGAATGTGACTGTTTAAAGGGGATGTTTTTGAGAAGGGGTTACCCCCTGAAGCTAGTTAATGATGTAATGATGGAAGTAATAGATGAGAGAGAAAAGGGACATTTTAAGGCTATTTTATGTGATGGTAATATAAGTAATAATGGGGATGTAGGCAGAAATGAGCATGACAGAGACATATTTGGGAGAGGTGATCATGAACTATTAGGTACAGGACACTTACCTACCCCTTCCCCCACTGGTAAAAATTACAAGAGTTCATTTATTACTACTTTTGGCCCTAAAAGCTGTGACATAAAAAGTATATTGTATAAAAATTTGCATAAGTATATTGTATAAAAATTTGGAAATTTCAATGGATGATCAGGAAATAAGAGAATGTATAGGGGAAAAAAGCATCCATAATATACAGAAAAGGACAGAACCTTAATAATATATTTGAAACAAAAAGAAAAAGAGAAATTCTGGGAATGATGAAAAATGTGGTTCCTGTTCTCATTGCAAATTTATTTTGGAAGGGAGTGAGATGCATGTTGACAATACCTGGATTAAGATAGTAGGTAAATATTATTGTGATACAGAAAGAGTAGTTTATTGTGCAACCTGTACTCAGTGCCCAGTCTTCTATATAGGAGAGACTGATAGAAAGTTTAAGAATCATATATAGGAACATGTAAGGGATATAAGAATGGTAAAAGAGACTAATTGTTTAGCCAAACACTGTGCTGAATTTATTACCCATTCCTTTTAAGTTTTTTGTTATAGAGGCTTTAGACATCTCTGAAAGAAGAGGGGGCTTGGACACTCCTACTAGAAAAATATGAATTGATTTGGCAGAAATGCAACATCCTGGCCTGGATTAAATGAACAACTATCTATATCTTGCATGTTAAAATTAAAAGCTCTAGAAATATAGTTATTTCCATTGCATACACCTTTATAAAAAGTTTTTAATATTTTAAAATATTTTGAAATGTTTTATTTCTATCTGAAAAGATTTTCTCTTTGCTTCAACCTCATAAAAACTGTCTCTTTGTTATTGTTTGGTGGTTTGTTATTACATTATATTATATTATTGTTGGAATTTTTCAACATGCATTTAAGTTTTTGAAATTTGAATTTATTTACTTTAAATGAATTCAATTATGTATTTTTGTGTGGGTTATATGCATTCTATAGGTGTTAAAATATATAATAAACCCAAGTTCACATTAGACAGCACATTATATAGAAAGGAAATTCATTTTGGAAGCTAAGCAGGGTTGGGCTTGGTTAGTACTTGGATGGGAACCACCTGGGAACACCAAGTGCTGGGGGAGTGTCTGGGGGAAGTGATGTCATTGCAGAAGGTGGTTACGTTATTGTTCTTTGCTATAAAACTTCCTGTGAAGTATGTAATAGTATCTAATTAAGTTTCAAACTATTGAGATGAAAGTGCTTATTGGATGTATATGTATTTTTTATGACTTTTTTGCTCATTAAATTGCATTTTTAATCTTCCCTTGTGAATGGGCCTTTGATAATACACCCATTTTGTGGATTTAATTGACTGGATATACAGAGTGAACTGCTGGGAACTGTGCGGAACACAGAGAGTGTTTTTATTTTGTTGGTTTACGTTGTGATGCTGGTGTGAAGATTTTAAGCTTGTCTGTTATACAGGTCAGTGCACGCTTTCATTGAAAGTAAAGAATAAAAATGAGAATGCTCTGACTAGTGGCTCAGATGACTGCTGGAGTCTGGTATGGAGGGAGGAAAGAAATGATGAAGCTTATATGCTTGTTTTTCCTAGTGAGGTAGGTATGGGGTAGGCTGAGTACACATGACTAGGGCTCGGAAGCACCGGTGGTAATGCTGAAACAATGCACTCTCAGAAGTGACATGTTGAGCTAGGCATCATAAGAGACACATTGGTGGGTCCCCTGCAGTGCCATTTCATGCCCACTGTGATGTAAACCCAGCTCATAAAAAGGGTTAGGGTTTATAGAAAAAAATCCATGGTGTGAGCAGCATATGTGATATTGCAGGTAATCTGGCATCCTCCACCTTTGTCAAAGCTGAATCCACCTCCCCTTCCAAGGCAGACCCACTCAGGAAGGACTACCAGTAGTGGAAGCAGGGAAATCGGGTGGTGCCTACCAACTCCAAAAATGAAGGATGGTGGAGTCCCAATTATGATATTAATAAAATAATGTTACACAAAATATTCAAGTTAAACTGGGAAGGTTATAGGGAGAAGTAAAAAAATAAAGAAAAAAGAAGACAGAATAGTTTCTGTTACACATTGGTACAAGTATGCACTTTTATGAGTGGTGAATAAGTACAGCTAAAGTTGCAACATGGGAATTTGTGTGAGATGTCATGAAGCTGGAACACATTCAAAACATAGTGCTCAAGGTCACACCAGGGACTAGAAATGTAGAGATCCAGGTGTGTACCATTGTTGAAGAGATAGCATAAAGATAGACCTTATGCATCATGCAAGTCACTATTACACAAAAATGGAACACATAGGAGCTACTACGCATGAGCAGTGCCAAAATACAGGCAACATAGGAGTCATTGCCAGGGCTTCTTATTTATTTATTTATTGATATATTTTTTTGCCATAGCAACTCATTGGTGACCCATTCATAGGGAGGCTGTATATATTGTAGGGATCATTTTGCAGGCTAAATGTCACACACAAAGTATTACTTTTTAGTGCAGTCTATGCTCCTTGATATCTCCAGATTGTTCCTATATCTTCTGTTGAAGAGACAAACAATGACAAATGGAGTTTTGGGGATTTTCACCATAATATAAATTTTCTTGTGAATTCTGATAAAAGACAGATATCAGATGAATGCTAATGGTATTGAACTTTCTATAAAAGCATTATGGAGTGATCACATCAAAAACAATGTCTACCAATCACAAACAAAAGGTTTGGAGCAGCAGTTGAGTTCCAGTCTCAAACCATAATGAGGATGTCAGTAGACCAGTTTAAGAGGAAGTGGGAGAAATATTTGACTTTTCTTTAGTCTTACCTTTTCTTTTCGTACAAGAAGGAACACAAAAGTCTACTATGTTTTCATGATTTGAACCTAGTAATCACATCACACAAAATCACTACCAGAAAGTTGTCACCTCAAAATATCAGTTTTAACAATGAAAACAAATGTAGACATCTTTGCAGGAATGGTAAGCCTTACACCCCCATGTTGGGGGGCAGCACATCTTCAACCTTTGTTTCTGTGGTAACTCAAAGATTGCTTACCCTTGGCGGATGAAGAATACTTTGTTACCCACAAATTTTTTCATGTTGGTAGTATAGCTGCAATCTGCATCCAAACTGAATTTGAATAAATGGTCCAATTAACCGAGTCTTGGCTACGCTACTTGTTGGTGCCCTCTCTGGACATAACATTATAACTAGTGGAGTATCACATGGATCAGTGCTAGGCCCCTCTCATGTTTATTTTAAATACACTAAATCCCATATTCATGAAATGTGGCTGTGCACGTTTGCTGAAAACTGCAAGCTAGGCACTGTTGTCAGCGCATCAGCTGATACTAAACTGCTCCAAAAGGGGCTGAGATATGAAAATAACTGGTATACTGAAAATAGTCTCAAGCTAAATGCAAAAAATGTGGCAGAGTAGTGTTTGGCAAAAAAGCTGTCCCCACCTCATGTGTTATAGGTGGTAATCCTCTTCAAATAGATACCAACATAAGAGACCTCTGTACATATATAGATAACTCTCATTTGATCATGTTTCCACTGTAGTCAGGAAATCCTTTTTATTTGTCCCAGGTAATTTCCAAGGGAATATCTCCAAGATCCAAAGAAATCATTTCATCACTGTACTAGTCTGTTTTCAGAGCCATTATCAAATACAATACCCCTTTGGTATGTACAAATCCAAGTATATTGCTTAACTGGAAATGCCTCAACATTTAAAAAGAAAATTTACAGGTCTTTAATCCTTCAACTACCCCAATATATTAGCACTACCGGCTGCTCTGAAGTGACCAGTGTCTCACTTTTTGAGCCATGAAAGATCCAATCCTATTTAGTCAATTATTTCTTCCCAAAACCACTGTCTCTACAAACACCTGCACATGGGACCTAAATTTATCCCAAGATTTGCTGGTGGGATAGGTTCTTAACTCAATGTATTCCAAGCCTGTGGAATAAGTTACCAGTACAAGTCACATGAGTACTACTCTGGCTGCCTTTAGGGCTAAGCTTGATGATTGGATGAGTAGACACACATTTACACAAGGGTTATCATGTACAGCCCTGTTTGGTTTGGGAGGTGGGCATTATTAAGTGCTCATAAAGGAAGGCAAGACTATGTAATTGTATCTTTTTAAAGGTGTAAACGGCTAGGCCTCTTATTGTTCCTGATTGCTTGCATAGTACTGTTCCTATGCTCCCCTGTTTCTACATTACTTGACATGATTAAGCTCTATGCTCCCATCCAAAATGTCCAGAACAGCCTCAATGAGTTTATGGTATGTAGTGAAATTGTCAAAAACTAGACTAAAACACTGAATATGCTATACAAATGTAAAACTGTGCCATGCTATGACTTCTTAGTGCATAATATGTGTAGTAACTTGGACGAAGTAAAACAGCAAGGGAGCCATACATCTTAACTGTCTAGATTTTCACAGAATGTGCAGATTTTTGACTATATTTTTACTCTTTTCCTCATAAAATTTGTGGTTTTCTGGCACGTTGCTGAGGATTGGAGTGACTAAATCATGATAAATATTTGAGTTTCAGACTTAATTGTCCCTCAGAAAATGCACGTGAACACAAATCCTGTTATTCTAGCAACTTTTAAGTTTATCAGAGTAGTATTTAAAATCTGTCTGTATTATTGAGAGGTATAAAGGGAGACCTTGGTAAATCTTCTGAGTGAAACTTTATTAGAAATCTCTGTGCTTCATGTCTCTCTCCGGAACTACTATCACTACTTGACTACTTGACTAAAAGAAATGTTATGACAGTTACATGAATTTGGTGTGATGTCCACTAATAAGCCAATGAACACTTAAATGCCACATTGTAGGCACACATAAGTCACAATCCATTAAATGTCTCTGTGACAGAAAATCTATCTTACATTACTTGACATGTGAGCTAGAAATAAAAAAAAAAATGTGAAGTGCCTGAAGAAGTCAGCAAAGCCTTCTGTAACTCAATAGTATCACCAAATAAGCACAACTTGCCAGTACTCAAACCCAGAGTATTACCAAATAAGCACAGCTTATCAGTACTCACATCCAGATTATTACCAAATAAGCACAGCTTTTCAGTACTCACATCCACAGTATTACCAGATAAGCACAGCTTGTCAGTAGTATTACCAAATAAGCACAACTTATCAGTACTCACATCCAGATTATTACCAAATAAGCACAGCTTTTCAGTACTCACATCCACAGTATTACCAGATAAGCACAGCTTGTCAGTAGTATTACCAAATAAGCACTGCTTGTCAGTACTCACATCCAGATTATTACCAAATAAGCAGAGCTTTTCAGTACTCACATCCACAGTATTACCAGATAAGCACAGCTTGTCAGTAGTATTACCAAATAAGCACATCTTATCAGTACTCACATCCAGATTATTACCAAATAAGCACAGCTTTTCAGTACTCACATCCATATTATTACCAAATAAGCACAGTTTTCAGTACTCACATCCAGATTATTACCAAATAAGCACAGTTTATCAGTACTCACATCCAGATTATTACCAAATAAGCATAGCTTTTCAGTACTCACATCCACAGTATTACCAGATAAGCACAACTTGTCAGTAGTATTACCAAATAAGCACAGCTTATCAGTACTCACATCCAGATTATTACCAAATAAGCACATCTTGCTAATACTCACACCCAGAGTATTACCAAATAAGCACAGCTTGTCAGTACTCACATCCAAAGTAATACCAAATAAGCACAGCTTTTCAGTACTCACATCCACAGTATTACCAGATAAGCACAGCTTGTCAGTAGTATTACCAAATAAGCACTGCTTGTCAGTACTCACATCCACAGTATTACCGGATAAGCACAGCTTGCCAGTAGTATTAGCAAATAAGCACTGCTTGTCAGTACTCACATCCAAAGTAATACCAAATAAGCACAGCTTTTCAGTACTCACATCCACAGTATTATCAGATAAGCACAGCTTGTCAGTACTCACATCCACATTATTACCAAATAAGCACATCTTGTTAATACTCACACCCAGAGTATTACCAAATAAGCACAGCTTGTCAGTACTCACATCCAAAGTAATACCAAATAAGCACAGCTTTTCAGTACTCACATCCACAGTATTACCAGATAAGCACAGCTTGTCAGTACTCACATCCACAGTATTACCAAATAAGCACATCTTGCTAATACTCACACCCAGAGTATTACCAAATAAGCACAGCTTGTCAGTACTCACATCCAGAGTATTACCAAATAAGCTGATATTTTAAGTACTCACAGATTAACTTTTTGAAGAGTGATATTAGCTTCTGGGCTGTAGTGCAGATGTGAATGATGCCAAAATATATTTCCAGACAGATGCAGTGACATTGATTACAGTAACCTGTCACTTAATTACTTCCCTTTCAAGAAACAATGTCATCTATAAAGGAAAGATCTTGTGCCCATCTCCTGCTCAGGCTGTTTTACTAATTTCAAAAATGCATCAGTCTGTAGACTTTTACAAGCCTACAGAAAACCCCCTATGCAAAAGTTCCCTCCAGCCTCAAGGTGGGCAAGATAACATAGACCTGGGGAAAATTTGAAGCCACCCAGCCAACTCTCTATGTTTGCCTTGAAGGTAGCAAGGATGCTACTGTGCTTGTTGTGCAGTGAAACTTGTTCCAGAAGTGAGGGATACATTGGAATATGAATCTATCACATCACTGTGTCTTGTTTATCTGATGATGAAGATTTAATTCCTTTAACCTGGTATTTCAATTTCTATTTCTTCTGTGAATGAATAATAGGTCAGAGAGGATTGGATATTTCATAGCTCTAAAGGCTAGGCACATATTTCAATGGAAGAGTCTATAAAAGACTGAGTACAGACAGAGGGCTGCCAGTCATCCTGATAACTAAGATTTTTGAAGCCACTGATCTTTTTAGCTATGCATCTGTCAGGTGTCTCAAGTTGTGTAATATATTTACACAAATGCACGCCTAAAGGTGCGTTGTATTTAATACTGAGTCTGAGGAGATACAAGTAAAGGGGAATTAAGACGTCTTTGGATCTACTGGAGATGCTTTTGGAAATAAGGTGAGCCAGCTTAAAGACTTTCCAAACTATTGTGGAGACACAATGATCAACTGATAAAGAATGATCAACAAGGGTTCCTAGATCCCTTATGAACAATGACTGGAGAGGTATGTCACTGAAATGGTATGTGAAAATATTTTTTTTTTACCAAAATTAACTATGCTACATCTTTTTTTCACATTTATTTTAAGACCATTCTCCTTGCACTAGTTAATAAGATGGTCTAAACCCATGTTGGAGCAGTTGTGACTCAGTGGAAGATCAAAAAACAACACCTGATTTACAGTCATTTGCAAACTTTGATAACCATATGCCAGAAGCTTTTGCTCAAACACCTTTGAAATACATGCTGAAAAGGAGAGAGACGAACACTAAGCCCTGTGGCACATCACTGGTAACTTTTTTGCTTTCAGAAGTAACACTTGCGACTCCACCTCATGGGTTCTGACAGATAACGAGTTAGCTTTCCGCTGCATAACATAAGGATTTATATTCAGATTTACAAGTCTGTCAATAATGTCTGCATGAGGAATAGTGTTAAAGGCCATGGCAGGGTCCACATATGCTGTATGCACTGCATAACCCCTATCCACTGCTTCAGTTACTTTTTCAAATAAATTAATTAGGGTAAATAGGCAGGGCCTTACTTAGACAAAGCCAAACTGATAAGGGTCCAGTGTCAAGAGATGTGTAATGTTCAGATTAATGATCTGAGATAATACATTCCCCAGCTTAACATATGAGGCTAATGAGACCAATGAGTCTATAGTGACCAAGGTCCATGGCTGAGCATTGCAATGGTTGATTTAAAGGCTTCATGAATGTAACCAGTGGACAGGCCTAGATTAAACAGGTTAAGTAGGAATTTAGATAGGCCATATTTGACACTGATAATCAGGCAACCATGTATATTTTCTGGGCCCATGGATGAGGTGTTTATTGGCATTTGAGAGGACTAAAAGAACTTGTTCCATAGCAATTTAAAGGGGTGGATGTGGACTTTTGAATCTATGTAATAGCTAAAACTGTGGATGAAGTAAAATGTGCACCAGATTTATCATTTAGGATATTAGCTACTTCCTTTGAGTCAGAGTGTGTAGTATTATTGTGGACTAGCTCCAAATGTTGTTGGTTGTTAAATCTTAACTTCTTGACATAGTTAAAGAAAGAGTACTTAGTTTTGGTTTCATCAACTATTTTAAGTTCATACTCAGCTTTGAGATCCCTAATGGTTCCCTAAAACTCTTTATTAGTTTGCTTGCATGTGCTATCTAGGTATGTAAAACAAGACCTCATACAAACATGAAGCAATTTCTTTCTCTTGTTATATAAGGTATTATATGAGTAGTCCACCACAAGAGTGTAGAAGTCAGAGGTATAGGCATCAGCTTTAGCAATGGGATCTGCTGGAGGAGGATTACAGTGGAATTTATTTAGGTCATCGAGTAACTGAAGAAGGTTTATTTTTACAAAGTTCTTAAACAAAGAGTTATTTACAGGGAAAGTACCACCAGTTTTAAAGTAACAGGTCAATAATTTATATCTGATTTCACAAGGCAAGATGATGCATATGAAGCTATGCAAGAAGTAGTCATATTTGTAAGGACTGGGTCAACGATACTGGATATTTTTTTTTTCTTTAAGACTAAAAGTAAATGTTTGCTTTGTTAGCTATTGTTATGCTCTGTAATTAAGCTAACTAAAATGAGTTAGCAGTGCTGAACATAACAAAACCTTTAAAAAATAAAATTATTTGGCTCCAGGCACTGTGTGGCCTCTCTGGAGCAATGGGCCCCAGTTGGCTGCTCGAATCACCCCTAATGTAATCCTCCACTAGGTAGATATTTATATATATATATATATATATATATATATATATATATATATATATATATATATGTATAGAGAGAGAGAGAGTGAGAGAGAGAAGGAGATATAGATATGGGTTCAATGTGTTTGCTCATACATTTGTTAGATCAAGCCTTTTGTTAAGAGAATTGTTTTATCGAACTGCTGGTTCATTGCAGAATGCCTTCTGCTTTGCCTGCAGGATCACTATATAGTGGGAGTGGGATTTTACCCTTTCCAATCTTGGATTTTGTACATATAATTAGCACAGAGTATGGGGGTAAATGGGTAAATTCTTTTTTTTTTTTTTTAAGTTTTGCATGCACTAATGTTTATGCTCAGAGCACATGCACCAGTGTGTTGACGGATTTACTTTCAACAATTTGTGGTTGATGTATTTTATGCTGATGTAGTGTGCCTGTGATCTAGTCGCATATAACTATATATATATATATATAATATATATATATATATATATATATATATATATATATATATATATATATATATATATATGTATATATATATATATATATATATATATATCTATATATATATATATATATATATATATATATATATATATATACTAGCATAGTGTCATAGTGTAGTGGATATATACAAACAGATCCATGGATGTATACTAGGCTAATGGCTAATGACCACTGGGGTCTATGTAAGGGTCTGTATAAGCCTGACCATGCAACTCAAATGTATTCCATGAGTTACTTGGGTCTTCTAACATGCCCTATTTAAGTCACAAAAAAAGTTTAAATTCTTAAATATAGTAGTTCTTGATAAACTGAAATGCTGCCATCAGCCCAGCTAGCTGGTATTTTGTAAATAATTATATGTCACTTGAAAATATTAATATGTTTTTTATAGAAATGTGACGCTGCCAGCCCACTTATCTGGAATTTTGTAAATAATCATGTCATTTGTGAATATTAATATGATTTATATACTTGTCTTACAAATGTAAGAACTATATGTTATGTGTATATTAAACTACTGATATTGCCAACATATTGGCTGACAGGTTCAGTACGAATTTTACCCCCTTTTCACCCCCCTAAAGGGCCTATCACAATACCTAAGGAATACCAAGTCCCTATTAACATGGCTACACAGGTAAAAAATGCACTGTCCAAAGCCAAGAATACAACTTCCATGGGACCTGATAATATCCATGGCTATGTTCTACATGAATTACAAAGTGAACTGGCACCACACCTGAGTACCCTGTTCAATCGCAGCCTCATTTCAGGCTTTGTTCCTACCAAACGGTGCACTGCTACAGTCATCCCACTCCACAAAGCGAGAGCAATTGCAGACCCTGAGAACTACCACCCCATTAGCCTGATGAGTCTGATATGTAAGGCTATGGAGCGCATTATTAAGGACCTTATAAATAAGGACATAGGTAATCTCCAAACTCTGGACCCCATGCAGTATGGGTTTGTGAAAGGTAGATCATGCCTGCTCAACCTGATAGACTTCTTCGAGTCTGTCACCACAGCTGTGGATGAGAGCAAGTTAGTTAACACAGCCTACCTAGATCTTGCCAAGGCCTTAAACACCATCACTCACTCAGGAATCATAGATAGACTCACTAAACTTGCATAAACCCCTATGTAATAAGATGGGTTGCCAACTGGCTCACTGATAGAACCCACATTGTGAAAGTAGCAGACTCCAAATCTGACTACCGACCAGTTATAATTGATGTCCCACAGGGATCAGTCCTAGGTCCTCTCCTGTTTGGCATCTACTTCTCTGAAGTTCAAGCCAACACAAAGAGAGATTAAGTTCACAGATGGTTGCAAAATGGTAGCCATTATTGATTCTCCAACTGATGTAGACATTCTACAAAAAGGCCTCACTGACACCAATGACTGGTGCCAGAACCATGGCCTTAAGCTCAATGCCAAAAAGTGCATTGTCATTCCCTCTGGGAAAAATTCGGTGCCCATGAACTACCACATAGATGGTAGTCCATTAAATATTGAAGGTGTGATAAGAGACCTGGGACACAGGTTAACAGCAACCTCTCCTTTGATAACCACATTGCCACTGTAGTCAGAATGTCCTTCTATGTGGCACATCTCATTACAAAAGGTTTCTCATCCAGGAAGAAAGAGGTCATAATCCCTCTCTACTCGTTCCTCATTAGACCTATTATAGAATACAATACCCCATTTGGTATGTACCTCACTAGACACCTACAACAACTGGAAAGGCCACAAAAATACCTCACTAAGAGGATCTTAGGCCTTAGACACATGCCCTATAGAGACAGACGCAAACAACTTCAGCTATACTCTGTCTCTTATCGCCTACTTAGAGGTGATCCCTGCTTGACCTACAAAGCCATGTCTGACCTAGAGCTGCTAGATATCCTACACCTAAAGAAATCCCAATCCCTCCATGCCACATGCTCCAGGGACCTTAATCTCATTACCACAATAAACAGAACATGCTGGAGGGACATGTTCCTTACCCAGAGACTTCCCATACTCTTTAACAAACTTCCCATTCACGTCAAGCAGAGCACTTCACTGGCCTTCTTTAAGAGAAATCTTGATGAGTGGGTGGGCAATAGGAAGTTCACCTCGGGATCACTTCAGTGGCCTTGCTTGACAGGGGCACTGGGAACTAACTTTGGGTGGCATAATGCTACGGAATCTTCTTGGGCTAGGCTTATTTAGGCTCCAACACCATTAGCCTAGTACACACCTATGAACCTATGATGCAGAAGTGTGTGTTGAACTGTATGTTCTGTACTGAGTTTCAAGAAAGTAACCATAGTGTACCATACTGGAAAAAAACAGAGTTAACTTGCAAGCTCTAAGAAAATAAGTGAATTGTTTTATGATTGTGTTTATCTCTCAGTTTCACTGAAGGCGAGAGGATGTCTAGAGCTAGAAGTTTCTTTCTATTGTCTTGTAACAGAAATAATTACTTGGTTTAAAATGTAAAAATGTTTAACTGTTTTATGACTTCCAGTTCCAGGCAAACTTCTGAGAGGTATGTACTTCTCACACAGAGATGCTAAAATTTCTGTTGGTATCTGTTAGCCTGGGAACTGAAGGCAGGTGACAAATAGTGATGTCATCCAGCTGACCCAGCAGTGATGTTTTGATATTAATTTGGGAACTCTCTCAGAGACTGTGCACTTTGTATTTGTCTTTGGACCAGGAAACATCCATCTTCAGCACTTCTGCCTTGCTAATAGTAAGTACCTAGGGAAAAGTATATTTTAGATATAGACAGGAATGTAGTAAAGATTAGTTTAGATGTTTTCTGTGTTTATTTGAGACTGTCCTACAATGTTGTTTTAAAATATTTCCTGTGATTCTGAACTCTGAAGTGATTGTGTCTGTTATTGAGTATTGTCTTGTTCTTTTATTATTTATTATTAAATATATTTAAACCTTTTAATTGTGGCTAGTTTGTTTAGAGATATTTAAGCTCTTAGAGTACTTGTATATGTATTTGGTGACACTGTATAGGCCACTTCTAAATAGCCTTAAAAGTCTTGGTCACACTTACCATTTGGATAATAGTAACTTCACACAGTAGGATTGGTCATCCTTTGGGAAGGACCTTAGAGTAGCTGAGCTGATAAGTAGTGGTTGGTGACAGTGATGACTACCTTATAGACTGGGCAGAAGGGGGTATAGCTAGTAAACCTGTGCCAGCCTTCCCCAGGGGTGTCTGTGTGTTTGTAAATAAATCAAATCTCAAAGTGTGTGTGTGTGTGTGTGTGTGTGTGTGTGTGTGTGTGTGTGTGTGTGTGTGTGTGTGTGTGTGTGTGTGTGTGTGTGTGTGTGTGTGTATCAGCTACTTGGGCAGGGACACGAAGCACTGGTTGGACAGAGAGGGTGCTGGAGGTTTTGGCTTGACCACTTGGCTGAGATCTTAACCTTATAGCTGTGCCAGTGGGGTGTCTTCTAGGGGATCTGGAGAAAGAGGGAGAAACCAGCCCCAGACTGACTGTGATCCCTGTGTGCTCTTAAGGGAAATTGTACTTTACTGTGTGTGTACTTGTTATCCTCCCAATGAGCATGTCTCTCACTGGTGCTAGTGATGAGGATTGAGGCTGCTTGATTACTGGACCAATGCAGGGGTGTCACAGTTCTGATAATGTTCATTTTGCAGAAATGAAAAAGGTCCATCAGAGATAAATTTAGAGCTGAATTTTTCAGCCAGAAGATTTACTATATCTCCCTGTTTTTCCCATAAAACTGGCTCTATTTTCCTTATAGTTTGACACATTGTTGTGAGCTGCCTTTGAGGTTTTGAACATAGCTGAAGGAGGCCTTATGCTTGTCCTTGGCCAAAGATACTATACTTACTCCTGCGGGATGCACTGTCAGAGATGCTGGGTGGGCAGATTGGTCTGACGAAGGAGATTATTTTTCTGAGCTATGATATAGAATCGGAATTGCCTAGGCATGGTAAGGCCTTGCTGTGTTTAATTATGGTTGCTGCCAAAAAAACAATTACTAGAAAATGGCAGTCAAAATCCAAACCAACTGTACTAGAACTAGCGAATACAGTAACAGGAATAAACAACTGGAACAGATCTTTAGAAAAGGGTAGATGCAAATTACATAGAAAAAAATATAAATTGTGTCAACAATACATGCAGATGAATGAGGTTTAAAAGGCGGCAGGACGTAAATGAGCTATGTAATGTTTGACTGGAAAAGATTGGGTAGTTTATAAGTGATGTATAATATTTGCAAGTGGGAGTGTGTCAGTATGGTTTGTGATGTAAAATGCTTGCAACTAGGATTGTGTCAGTGTGGTTTGTTTTCATTTGTATAAATGTGTGATTGCCTACGGAGTACATGATGGTTTAATAAACATGTTTCTTGTTTAAAAAAAGGCAGGAATTGAATAATTTATGTAATGTTGCTTAGGTTATATGATATATAGCAATATATGTGAAGTAAAATGTTTGTTATGTTAATTATAATTTGATTACTTTTATATGAATGCAAATGTGCCTATGTCACAAGTGATAATTCAATAAAGGTGTTTGAAAAGAAAGGACACTGTTTGCTTCAAAATGTGCTTTGTTAGACCTAATTAGTTCACCTAGTTGTCTGTTCAGTTTGATGAGAAAGTTTTTATCTTTTTTTGGTGTTACACTTCATAATTTTAGCTATGTTCTTTTTTTCTTTTGTTGTACACTCCATTTAATTTTGGATTCCCTCATGGTGGTTTGTTTTTTTCTGATTTATCTTTGGGCTTACTTGGTAGCTATAGCAGCCTATATGTAATCATTGACATAATTGTACAGAGCTGCTGTGAATAATTCCACATAGACTGCTGTATTATCTGGGTTTGGAGGGGGTTAAAATTTTGACAGGTTATCACTTAATTAAAGAGAGTTTGCCTTGGGGTAGTTTCTGACCATTACAGGATTTGTTGGATTTGCAGAACTGATTTTTATTTCAAAGGAAACTGCTTTGTGATCCGACCTTAGCAGACATAACACAGGGGCAAGGGAGATTCAGCATTCTCGCAGATTTGTAAGCATACCTCTCAACCTGGAAACATCAAAAATCTGGACAAAGGCCCGTGAAAAATAGGTACAAATGGCTAACAATCCGTGTGCTGATTAACATAAAAAGTGCATATATAATTATGTAACCCTACTCACTCCAATGGAATTGTGGGATACCAACTTTTGAATGCAAACCAAAGAGCACACCCTTCACACTAGCTGTAAGGTGATGTCATAGCATAGCATAGCCTTGATTTACTTAGGCAATGCTTTTAATAAAAAAGCTTGCAAAGTTTTTTTTTTTATTAAAATACCCTTCTAAAGCATTAGCAGTGACTGGCAGGAAAATACCCTGCAGTACTCGACCACAAAGATGCTGTAAAGTCATTATGAATGTTGACAAATCATTTTAACCAGTCCACTGAAAAAAGAAATCATTGAACACATTAAACAAACATGCAACAAATACACAAGAATACAAGCAAGTAACCAAACAAACAAAAGAAATAAATAAACACTATCATGTTACATGAAAAGTGGGAATATAACAGGTATAAGTAACAGGAGGGTAGAAGAATTCACATATCAGGCACCTGAAGAAAAGCTAATTCATGCAAATGCTGACAACCTTAACACGATGTCTTCCTCATCTAACTACCTGCACACTGCATAGACAAAAGAGATAGGTGCTGTCATTTGTTAGCTGATCTGGCATCATCAAAAAGCTATTAACAACATAAATGAAAACCACTGGTAAGTTGATCAGAAAATTAAAAATGTGCCTGTAATACTATTTTCAGAAGGGAGGGTCCATCCAACGGGTACTAAAGGGAGTATCTATTTGCCAGTACTTGGATGCTACAAATGCACTAGTTGCAAAAGAAAGTACAACAAAAATAAAAAGAAAAGATGCTAAAGGAGGCCATGGAAGCTGCATGTTAAGAATCCATTTTGCTAAGGCCTGAACTTCAGGGTAACACTAACTGCAACATTTCTGTCCTATATAATGCTGAAGCAATAACTGTATCTCAATGGGAAGAAAAGATATGAAAATGTATTTCCAGCATCAAATGAGTTACTTTTTATAGCAGGTCACAGATGGGGTATTGGGTCCCTCAAATGTAAAAGCAATGCAGAGATCATCAGACTGATTGAGATAAATTATGTTACTACCAGTAATGAGCATCTCAGAGGTGCAGGTGACTGCACTAATTGCTAAACTTTAAACTCAGGCCAGATTGTTTGCTTTTACATTTGCACAACATGCTGAATCAAAACCACAGTCTGCAAAGATTTATTTTCTTTCCTTGTAGTAATTTGAAGTCTCAACCTCAAAAAAAAAAAAAAAAAAAAAAAAAAATTAATAGCTGCCCACATTGCAATGCATTGCATTTCTTTTTTTTTTTTTCCCTTAATTCTTTCTTTACATTTACTGTATGGTATGGTACCTGAAGGAGTCAGAGGGAGAACTAGTGATGCTGCTGCTGGCGATATATTTTTTCATCTTTGACCACCGGAACGGTGCAACATCGACGAGTCCACTCCACTCACTGTCCGACCAGTGAGTGACTGCTGCAGACTTGCTAGAGCCTGGACCTGGACTAAGTAAGTGCACTGAGCCACTGACTCTCTGTCTGCACACAAACTACCGTGTCTGTGACTGAACCACGAACAGCTTGCCTGCACATGTACTTGGTAGATAAACATAAACACACTGTAGTGCACACCCCCTCAAGCTCAGCCATATTCTAACAGGCTGGCAGTCTGCTCACGATGCTGACATCATCATGTACCATTAAATTTGGAAATTAAAGGGGCCACTTGGGGGGAATTCATGGCACCCCGATATTTTGACCTCAAAACCAGTAAATATCAAGGAATTTGGTACAGCTGAGTGGTATGTTTGTGAGTACCAGATCCAATATGTTTGTACTTCTAGTAGATAAATGCACTAAATGGTCCAAAGTGTTTGTGTTTACAAAATCTAAGACTCTCTGCACCCGTACATTTGAGGTTGTCTAGGATTCCCAGTTTATAGAGGTATAATTAAAGTCCCCCATGAATGTGTTTTTTGGTTAAATGGTGAGTGTCTCCAATAGGTCTAAATATGAACTATGGGTTTTACGGGACATTAAGGGTGATCTTTCACTTGCTAGGATATGGTATGGGACTTTGTCTATGGTAGTCTGGACTTGGAAGAACTCCAGTGCATCATCCTGTTTAACCAACATAGAGATGTGCTTGTTATTGATGTAGATTGGGAAATCTCTACCTTTAGTCCCTGTCTGTGAGGTTGTTGGTCTAAATGTGTGGAAGGTACTGAAGCCTTGCACTGCTGGGATAACCATGTCTCAGTAACTACATAGATGTCTGCAATTCCAAGGTGAGGAGAGCTTGGATGGAGTGGAGCTTCTTGTTTAGACTCCTGGCATTGAGCAGTAATACCTTTAGATTTCCTTGGATAGATTTTGCTAACTTGGAAAGTTTGTCAACTTGGCATTGCCTAAAAACACTGTACGAGGAAGGACACAGTTTTAGGTTCATAGATTCATAGGTAAGTATTAGGCTAGCTGCCCTTGTGTGCCAATTTAAGCCAAGACAGTTTACTTCAAAGTTGAGAATCAAACCCTGTATCTTGTGTCAATGAGGTCCTTGGTAAAGCAACATGGTTTGGTAACCATGCCCTCCTACACTGACAAATATTGTATCCCCCGAGAATAACACCAAAGACTAAGTCAATTATTAAAGTCAGTCATCTTCTGTTCATGTTGTAGCATCATCCTTTGTCAAGGTAGAATGCTACTCAATGCTAGGCACATACCAGCCTGTGACATATAGTCCAAAAGCTCCATATTGTCTCTCTTCATATATTCTAGAGAGATACATCTCAGGTTATTTATACCTAAATAGGCTATGACTGAATCATACTGGTACCTGTGGTGCAGTGACTTGAGTACTTGTGTAACTTGACTGATCCTGGCCCCTGATAGGCAGCTGACCTTTATTTTTCCTTGTTCAGCCTGCTAAGTGGGTCTTCGGTATGTCATATAATGGAGTCCCCTATCACTAGAGTCCTGGATAGTGTATTGACTTGCTTTAAGGGCTTGGTAGTTGAGGCTTCACTGGGTGTTGCTGTATGTGCAGTGTTAGGTGTTACACCACTGGGTATGGCTGTATGTGCAGTGTTAGGTGGTACACCACTGGGTATGGCTGTATGTGCAGTGTTAGGTGGTACACCCCTGGGTATGGCTGATGTGCAGTGTTAGGTGTTACACCACTGGGTGTGGCTGTATGTGCAGTGTTAGGTGTTACACCACTGGGTGTGGCTGTATGTGCAGTGTTAGGAGTTACACCACTGGGAGCGACTGTATGTGCAGTATTAGGTGTTACACCACTGGGTGTGGCTATATGTGCAGTGTTAGGTGTTGTATATGTTTCATATTTTTGGGTTTTCTGAGGATAATGTTTGCAGTAGGAATGTCTGGGAGATCATAAGGGTTTGGGAAGATTACATTTAAGTACCTCAGCATAAGTAGGTCTATGCGTGGGGTGCATAATATGTGGGTTGGGTGCAGTGTACATATTTCTCACAACTAGATTATTATCAGTGTTTGTACATGAGAATTTTGCCTCCAGAGACAATGAGTATATACTTCTCTTGCAGACAATATTTCTTTCTTTGAGGATTAAATGGATGTCAGTGAACATTATACAGTTGTTACATTGTTTCAGTATATGCATATTCATTAATTCAAACTCACTGCAGAGAAATTGGTAAAGTGCATATCCATGATGTCAGTCCCTTTATTGGTAAGTTACACGAGTGCAGTAAATGAGGGGTTAATAGTGGGCTTACTAAGGGTGCTTTTGAGGCTAGAGACTAGCCTAGGTCATATAACATTAAATTCAAGGGGCAGCACTCCTCAATGCACAAACTAGCTGTTCTGGGCTATTCAACATGCAAAGTAGTTGCTCTACTCTCACCAAGTTACTGATACAGTTTCAGAGGTGTTTTTTATGTAAAATTTGGTTTCTAGGTGCCTGCATCTATACAGAGAACTAATAGCCACCATTGCATGATGGACAGTAGTGCACAAATGTGCCAAATTTATACTGGCACTTAAAACACAGCAAAATGGCTCCTAAGCTCTCTGGCCAGTAAAACAATTGAACTTACAGCTTTCGTATGTGTTTCCCAACTCAAGTACACCAGGCCATTACCTATTGCCACTAGATAGACTGTCACAGTCCTCTTAATGTAAAAACACAAAAAAGGATTCTTCTCGAGTGTAATGCAACCACAAAATAACTTAAACAAACTATCTGGACAAGGAGATTTCAAGTATTAGGGAACTTTAAAATGATTTAAAGTGTAAAATCAACAAATAAAGCAAAAATAAAGCAGTAACACTATAAAACAGGTAAATGTAGTGCAAAATAAAATAAATCTCTTATCTGCCAAGGATGGAGCAGAATGAATTCAGGACCCTCTCAGAGTATGGCGAAGGTGCCAAACAAAAGGGAGCTGTGGGAAAATCAGCAGGAGGTGATTTGTAATAGAGGAGATTTAGTGAAGAGCAATACTGGTTTGCTGGGTGGGCAGTCACTGTTATAGATCTATAGAAAGCAATGGTGGCAAAAGTACTTGAATAGCTTACACGACATACAATAGCAGCAAAAGGGAAGTGGCGGAAAGGACTTTGCAATTCAGATTACCATAAGGGGCAGAAGCCTTCACGATATTCCTATTATACAAATGAAGCTACTACAAGACTAAGGTCTGAGAACAAACTAGAAAAATGCTACCAGATAACTTTTATAGCTAAAACATGAAAACATATTACCACACAGATCACTATAAGTGCAACTTAAAATATTAAAGCCGAATTTAAATAAAAGCTGTTTTTTTTTGTTCTTTTAGATGAAAAGTAGTTTTTCACAGTTGTGGGTTTCCAAAACTCTCAATTTTGCATAAAAGACCATGGGTGGGCTTAGCTTTGTGCAGACTAGCTTGAGAGGGATCCAATGAAATAAAACCAACATTGGAATTCTAGTCCTATGACTTGGCTACAGATCAGTGACCCCAGGTATGTTACAGTTTCAGAAACTTTAGCTTAATGTCTCAGTGGGGGCCAGGGCAGACACAAAGAACAGGAGAACAGAAAAGCATTGAAATGCAACTTTCAGCAGGTAAATGATAAATAGAATCTAAGACTTTAGCAGCAAAACTGGAATATACAGTTGTAAAAGCAGTGAAGCTAAAACTTAACAAAACAAACTAGCGAAATGAACTGAGCGAGTGAGAAACCAATAAAAGCCAAACTTTTGTTAAAAACTAGTGAGGTTAGCGCTTTCGGTGGAGACAGTGCTTCACCTTCTTCAGATATTGATTAAACCAATTAAAACACTTTTTATATGAATATTAAATCAATTAAACAATCAAATTAGTCACTTAATCTACTCTTAAAGAGCCATATTTTAAAAAGGTTAAGTGAACAAAAATACATAAAATTATATATGCATTTTATGCATAAAACAAACTAAGCCATCAGCAAAATTGCCGCTCATGTCATACAAAAGAAGACGCGAGCATGATTGCAGCAATAAGAACTTTCAAATTGTATGGAACATATTAAATATTCATATAATAGTATAAACTTCCTATAAGTATCCTCGAAGACATATCTGCAATACACAAATTTTGTAGTTTCCTTAATTATTATTAAACGGAAAGCTAAATGTATTATAAATGTCAACAACTGTGCTAGTGTACTATATATAATGTTTTTCCAAGTGTTACCATTATACTAAAACACTAAACGGAAACATGATATGTTGTGTTTTATTAATACACAACTAAAAAGTGACAATCTGAAGGCACATTGTTTCAAGTTGGCTGGTAATACCAAGTCCCTTATTACAGAATGCAAATTCTTTTAAAGGCTAATGTACATCTTGTAAAATTATGCACAACAATGCTGCTTTATTAATAACATTTGTTATTATTAATATTAATATTAATAATCCTTTAATAGGCGCTTAAATAGCTGCCCTAATATACAAAAAGGCAAACTAACACCTCTATGATGTCACTATATTATAAATAATATATACATATATATATATATATATATATATATATATATATATATATATATATATATATACCTATGTCGAATTTGTGGTTAATGTGTAATATTTCATATTTTATATTTTATATTTTGTATAACGTATATTACATTAGTCAATGTGTTTATCTGTTCATGGCCAATAATTTAAGGATACTTATTATAGACACGTATTCATTTAAACCTGGCGAAATGTGTGCCATAGTTCTTATTTGCCATGTTAATTCATCTATTTCTAAGAGTAGTTGCCATGGTCCCCCCCTAATGTCAACCAACCTTTGTTGTAAAATGAAAAATTTAAACTTATGATCAGGGTGTTCTTTTATGTGCCTGGCCAATGTGTTGTTTAAATCATTTTTGCTTATAGCGTATTGATGTTCATAAATGTGCTTTTATTTTTCTCTCAGTTTTACCTATATAATATGCAACGCATTGGTCACAACAAGCTGCATAAATGACACTCTTAGTTTCACAAGTGAATTTACCTTTACTATAATAAGTCTTATCCCTTATTGTGACTTTATTGTTTATTAATATGTGTCTGCATTGCTGACATGAGCCACATTTAAACATGCCTTGTGTTTTTTTTCTTATTAGGTTTCTTCTTTCTTTCCAACAAGGTTTTTAAATTATCGCCTGTCCTGTATGTTATTCTGGGTTTGTCCCCTAACATTTTAGATAGTGTACTGTCTTCCATAATAATTGCCCAATTTCTGTTCAACATTTCCCGTATGCTAAAATGTTCAAAAGAATAAGTACATAGAAATCTAGTCCTATAAAAATGTTCCACACTACCCTCAAGAGTTATTTTTTGTTCTCCATTAATGTTCTCCGTATCTTGTGCTAATCAGCTATGTAACAAAGGTCTAAAATGTCCAGTCCTACGTTTATAGCTAACCTCTAAGAAAATCTCAGTAACTAGAGGTTGAGGATAACCTCTATTGATGAACATGGACTGCATAAGTTGACATTAATTAACAAAATCTGTATCTTCAGAGACCATTCTAGCAGTGAAGCACCAATCCAGGAGCAGAATTTACAAAACTCCCACTACTGCAATTTCCACAGTCTAATGCACAGACTAAGCAGAAATTTAAGAATAAATAACTAGATGTGGCTCAAATCTGGCAGTAGTTCAAAATATCTGCTACAGCTGCGAATGAAACTACAAAACTGAGGTCCAAGACAGGGTTCAAAATACAAACAGCAAGCTTTTACAGGTAATTCTACTTGCAGAGAAATAAGTGCAATATAATGTATGCTAAGACCTTGTAATTTGATATTTTCCCACAACTGCAGATGCAGCTAAAAGACTAAGGTCCCAGGAAAAAAAAAACTAGAAAACTGCAAACAGATAACTTTTTTGGCTAAAACATGGAAAACGTGGAAAACCCCCCCAGAAAAGTACAACACAGCACTACCGCACAGGTCACTTAAGATTAACTTAAAATATTTAAGCAGAAATGAAATAAAAGTTTCTTTCCTTTTTGATGAAAAGCTTGCTTCTCATAGTTAAGATTGTTCCACGCCTCCCAGCCTTGCATAAAATATTAATGTACCACTGTAATATATATATATATATATATATATATATATATATATATATATATATATATATATATATATATAAATGTTATAGTGAATGTGGTGTAAATTATCTCTGTTGGTTTAATATGGAAAGTGTAATTACCTTAGCTGAATATGTTTCTTTAAGAACATAGTGAGAATATGCAGTACTATCCAGACAGGTTTACTTAATGAAGCAGTAAAAAATGATTGAGGTGGACCAACAACTGAATGCCCATACTGGTACCCTGGGGCATTTCCGTGTGTGGCTGATAGAGTCACTTCACCAGTTGGTCCCATCCATTGGGCCACCACAGGCAGCAACCTTCATAATTTTAGCCACTAAGTTGACTAACATCTGGGTGGATCTTCTCTGGGCTAATCAGGCAGGCCCTCTTTACCCCTCAATATCCACATCACTCTAGTCTCCCTATTTGTATGTCACCTCCCATCTCCGTTTATAGTCCAGGCTTACCCTCTAGTCTTCCCCATCACTAGCTGTTCAACCTCTGTCAGTCATGTGTCACCACTGTTGCCCTGCCCTCTGTGTCACTACCTTCTCTTACAGTCTTTATCTGCATTCTCTGTTTGCTTGTCTGCTCATGATACCCTGCATCATGCCCAAATGTTTCCCTTTCTAACATCCTCCTCTACCCAAATGGGTACCTCTTCCCACAAAAAAGTATTCTTTTCTTTCCAACTCCTATCTTCCTTTCCTGTTGTCCTTCTATGTATTCCTCTGCTTGGTCTTCCGCAGTTCTACCTGCTCCAACTCCACACAGTTTATAAGATGAAATGATTTGGAACTTTGCTCTGGTATTCTTGTATCGGTTGCTTTCAGTGTCCATGCCATGGGGCTCTTCGATGAAGGCAGACGCACACTTCTATCATTGGTAATACCACCTGCCTGATGTTTTCCCTTGGGTCACATGACTGCATAGAGGGTTGGGAGGGTGGCCTAATGGTCAAGGTGTTTGCCTTACAAACACAAGTTGCAGGGTTTGAGTCTCACAAGGGATAATTGCCTAGGCTTACAATGGCTCGCAAGGGCAGTTAGCCTAGTACTAACCTATGAACAGTGTAATTGCTGCCATTATCATGGGCCATTCAGCTGCTTAACAGTGCTATGCCTGGTTGCCCTAAATTTACCAGTGTATTTGCCACTGCATTGTAATGTTATACTTTTTTTCTGAATGCTCCCAAGTAAGTGCAACATAATTATTAAATTATAATTTTTAAAAGCATATTGGTTATGTCTGCAGTCACATTTCAACAGCTACTGGGTTACGTACCACTGTGCATTTGTGTCCATCTCCTGTGTCATTAATTTCATAAATAAACTTTTTATTAAACCACAGCCCAAATAAATGTATTAAATCCATCTCTGATTTCACAGTAGGAATACCATGATGTAAATCCATTCACTTTAATAAATATATTTCTACTCATGCATGGTGGTATGCCAGTTAGAGTATGGACTCACTTCATACTTTCCCTACAGTGATGTCACTGAGTTTAAAGTTTATATTTTATCATCAGTGGCATGCTCGTAAGTGGTGTGTGATTTTTAAAAGTTTTGTTTCCTGAAAACTGCTGCTGGTAAATATTTCCACTGTTGAGAAAATGTTGATTGGTGCTTTATGCATCACATACTGTGAAGTAAACGTAAGAAGACAAACATGTCTAATATACTTTTGAGTATTTATTTTTACTAGACAAATAGGCCAAGACTCAATGTGAATTAACCTACAGAATTAAATGCATGAGCACCTTCCACCCTCCCACACAATATACAAGTAATCAGCCAAAGACAGGGAAATGAGAGTACATCAACCAACTCCCTAAACCAGAACTCAGTCTACTATGTCAGTTACAAGCTTTTGGAAGCACTAGGCACAGTCTAGGAATGAATAAACAATGTGAGGTTCAGTTAGAAATTGAACTCGGACCATCCAGTTTGCCATTTTGGTTGTACTACCATTAGGATATTGAAGTATTTGTGAGATTGTTTCCCATTTGGAAATATAATCTCTCCAGCACATATATATGATTAACACACAAACAGGCCATGATCAAAGTGCAGCGTCACACTTTTCTTTATGTATTTACAGTGTTATTTTTTTATTGAAAATGTAGACAGGTCTCCAAACCCTGTTTTACCCATAACCCAGGTGCACTTCTTCTGGCTTTTCCCGGTTAGGGGTCGCCACAGTGGATCATCTGTCCACTCATGATTGGCAGTGGAGTTTTACAGTGTCGAGTTGCCAGCCCAGCACCCAACCTTCCACAGAAGGCACACACATGCACACACTCACACCTAGGGCCAATTTAGAGTGTCCAATCCACCTACTGCATGTCCTTGGGATGTGGGAGGAAACCGGAACACCCAGAGGAAACCCACACAACCACAGGGTGGACATGCAGACTCCGCACAGAAGGCACCCCAGACGAGAATCGAACCGGAGAACCTCTTGCTGTGAGGCAACAACGCTAACCGCTGCACCACCGTGGCTGCCCTCATAACCCATGTACACTGCAGAGCAGATATAGAATATAGTCAGGAGCCTGCAAGACTACCTTCTTCCTTGTACATAATACATAATACATAAGTAATCAGACAACAGGGGAAAGAAGAGAGTTTTCCATCAAAATCCCTGAACAAAATCTTAAGTAAACTGTTGTGCCAGTTAGAAGCTTTTGGAAACACAGGCCATTGTCAAAGTCTAATACCACAGAGCTAAAATAAAATGTGTACTTCAAGCAGGACTCATACACAAGGACCTCTGAAGCACCATCTCAGCTAATCTAACATTAAGGTTCGGAAAAAGCTGCTGAAAACCTGCTGCTGTTTTTATCTCTCCTGATACATACGTGATTCATATGTAAAATAACAAGAACACAGGGTATGATTTTATTTATATTTTTATATTTTTAACTAACTTTCCACGCAAACACACATACACACATAGCCCTATGTATAGACAGACTGGGTGTGAGCTTACAGACTGAGCTCCCTCATAGTTTAAATCTCCACAAAGATGGTAAATGTTGCTGGGATTTGGACAGCTCTCCATGATTAATAGTCAGGGCTGCAGTACAACACAAAGTGTTATTCTTTTTGTAATCCTTCACGTATTAAAGAAGTAACAGAGAGCTTTCAATCAGTTATTAGAGATGGATTTCTATGCAGCTTTAGTCATATCAAGAGGGTTACCATATTAACCTGTCTCCATTTTATGTCCTACTGCAACTCATTTAAATGTTTTCTAAATAAACTCTGAATATGGCATCCTAACAGAAAGACTATACACCAAGGGATAAACCTTGGGTTAAGACCTTGGTGACCTGAGTGTGAAACTTTTTCTTCTAGTCATTGCAACACATTAATGTTTGTTCAGATAATCCCTAGGTTATTTATAGACATATATTCTTTGCTAAGCAGTTTCTGTACATGTAATATTATACCAGATCTGTTGTATATTCCCATAACATATGGCTGAAAATTGCTATACACAGGACAGTTTAAATGAACTAACAAGACAAGAATACAGGAATAAATGAGTGCCTTATAAACTGACAAAATGATAACATTTCATATGTCAGTAGAATTACATTTTGACCAATTGCACAACAGGATATATTCCCATAGTTAAATATATACAGAGCCATGCTGAAATGACAGAAACTATATGCAGTGATGTGATTGCTATGTACCACAGCCTGGAACATAGATAAGCTTTATCTGTACTGAAATAAAACATTGTAGTGCTGAATGGTATGAAATATCTTTAGAGTGTCTCTTTTCATGAGTTATTTCGTTGATATTGGATCAGTCTGGCTGCATATAATAGGATTTAAGGCCCTGGTTAATGGTGTATGTGACTATACCTCTTAAAAAGGATTTTAGAAAAGGTGTTAGTAGTCTTTGGGTTTATTCCTACAATAAAACACCTGGATATGTTTTTTTTTTTTTGCTTTACATTATATTGTGGTACATTTATTTATTTGTAGGATATCATCTGTTTGCAAAGTCTTTGTTTTACTTTATGACAAACAACGGTTCCTGACAGCTGGAACAACAGGCAACAATATATTGCCCCCTCCGTGTGACAGTTCACTTTTTTTCTTGGAAATAAAGATCATGTGACAAAAGTTGCTCTCCTTTTTGACATTTTATTTATTTATTTAACATTTGTTGACCGGGAATGTCCGACTAGGTTCCACAGAGCCTGTTTTCAGCGGAGGCCCGGGGAGAAATGCTCCAGATGCATGCCTTTGGAATGTGGGAGGAAACCAGAGTACCCAGAGGAAACCCACGCGAACACAGGGAGAACATGCTAACTCCACACAGAAGGCACCCCAGCCGAGAATCGAACCAGAGAACCTCTTGCTGTGAGGCGACAACGTTAACCACTGCACCACTTTTCACCTAAGGCCACTTTAGAAATGGTTTTCTGTTTTATTTATAATTGTTGGAATACCCTCAGCTGACTTCCAGGTTCTGAGATATCAGCCTATCACTCATTATTTCTCAGACATTATCTTTGGTGAAGGCGAATATCTGGGTCCATGGGATATATGTAAGTGACTACTTAAGGACATACCAGTGTTTCAACTACATGGTTCTGAATGCCCATAATTTTTTACCTTGACTTTAAGTCTTTAGTGATGCATTCAGGCCAATAAAGCCAAACTCCACTAGCTGCAGACATGGCATATTTCATCCTTTTATTGAGATTGTCAGTACAGCATAATACATCTCCCCCTCACTATATATGTAAACATGTGTGTGTGTGTGTGTGTGTGTGTGTGTGTGTGTGTGTGTGTGTGTGTGTGTGTGTGTGTGTGTGTGTGTGTGTGTGTGTGTGTGTGTGTGTGTGTGTGTGTGTGTGTGTATGCGTGTGTGTGTGTGTGTGTGTGTGTGTGTGTGTGTGTGTGTATATATATATATATATATATATATATATATATATATACACAAATTGGAAAACAGGAAGTGCAACTGCATATATGGGATACTCTGTCACTGTCTCTGCCTCATATGTGTGTGTTGCTTGTTTATATGTATGTATGCCAATAGATTTTTGGAGTAATCTGTCTGTCTGTCATTAAGAGCTGTATATGTTGTTTATATGATTGTACTGCTGCCAGGAATGGTTACCGAGGATGTTACAGTAATTTGCAATTATTTATTATGTGTGAGTCTCAACAACAGATTTATGAAAGCTAAGATTAGGGCTCTAAAATTTATTGAGGTCATATTTACTGAGGCCAGTTAAAATAGCTAACCCTTGTATGGATACCGGGAGAAATACAGCCTATGTTATATTGCATCTTCTGGCAAAATGAATGGACTTTTGCTTTTTGATACCACATGTGGAACACTGAAGTGCTTCAGCTCTAACCGCTAAAGCAATATCAGCATCCATTGCAAAATGCTGATCATGCACTACTACCAATCAACTATCTCTGGACTGCGCCCTCTGATATATTGTGCCCGGAGCAGCTGCCCCCTTCACCCCAGCCTACACATTTGACATACATGACAATTTGATACTGTAAGGGGATAAAGTAATGGGTGTAAATGTCAAAAATGGTGCAGCTGTATGAGGCACCATATACAAAGGCAGGATGGAGTGCCATGGCAAGAAAATCGGATGGAATATGATGTGCCTTTTTCAGTAAAACACAGTTCTGAGTCTTGTTTCCTTGCATGCTATGCAGATGAAATGGTGCAAGATTTAGTCCAAGGACTGTTTCTGTCTCAGTCAAAGTAGATATGTTAGAGATGGGAGGCTATGTTTGCTAATAAAGTTACAGGTGTTGGACTAATGCCGTTGTGTCCTGTATAGGAGAGTTACCTCTGTTAAGCTGGTAATATACTTTATGAGCCCTGTTAGGGCTAAATGGCTGGATGCTGAGATTTATGGTGCAGAAGTTGTGAGTGTAATACTGTGGGAAAATGTGTTTGTTGGGAGGGAGGGGCAACCAGCACAGTACAGAGGACAAGAACAGAGTGGCCATGTTGTCGACATAACATTATTCTTTGGTGTGTTCATATACCTTCTACAATCACCCCATCTTATGGAATGGAAGTGTACGAAAAGTGTCTACAATAGTAGTGTAAGGTTGGGAGCAGGAAGCATGCAGTAGCTGTGAGTTATTTTACTTGTAGACTGTGGATCCACTGGGTTCTGCATTGACTTTGTAGCAGTTTAGCTAATCCCTTTCCTACTTCTGTACCAAGGTGTTGCATGTCTGGCCTGTGCAACACCTTTTTGTGTGGGTGGGCTGGGGAATGGCCTATGTGCATACCCATTTAGGGGGATGTCTGTGGACAATAGTAGGTGATTGTACTCACATTATGTAAGAGGTCCTGTTGGACGTTCACAGTTACCTGTGGACTGCACACACATACTCTCCTTGGTCCTGTACTGGATGACTGTACTCTAGGCCAAGATACACAGCACTTCACAAGAACATTGTATTTCACTGGTGGGGGGGGGAGTTGTTACACACTCTCAGTCATATTCTGTGCTAGTCATTTGTCACATCCATAGTCAAGGATAGTAACAAGATACAAGGTTTAATAGCTGTAAGCTTCCAAAGTATATAGGAAGGCAGAATGTTTACATATGTGCCTATACCCATATGTGCCTATGCCATTAAAGATGACATGAGCTCATACCTCTCAACTGTCCCGATTTTCGCAGAATGCCCAGATTTTTGCCTTATATTTTTGGTCTGTTCCTCATAAAATGTGTGGCTTTCTGGCAATTTTTTTTTAATTTATTAATTTAACATTTGTTAAGTCCAACTTGGAACAAAGCCAATAGTTAGCAGAGGCCTGGGGAGAAACGCTCCAGATGTATGTCTTTGTAACGTGGGAGAAAACTGGAGCACCTGGAAGAAACCCACACGAAAGCAGGGAAGAACTGCAGACATCACACAGAAGGTACTCCAGCCAAGAATCAAACCGGAAAACCTCTTGCTGTGAAGCGACAATGCTACCACTGTACCACTGCACCATTCTAATCATGGAGGACTGACCTCATTAAATAATGACATACATTTGAGTTTCAGAACTCATATCCTTTAGAAAATGCATTCTAAAACAAATCCTGTTATTATAGCAACTTTTTAAGTTTGTAAGGGCAATATTTAAAATCTGGCCTTATTGTGGGGGCTTTGTCCCCCTATTATTTCATACTTTGTCCTGATTTCTTGTGCTAAGAGGTTGAGAGGTATGTATGAGCTGTCCCACACGTAGTCATGGGTGTGCTGAATTTGTGTTCACACTATCTTGACAATCCTGCCCCATGTCAATGCAACACCCAGAGAAACACCATGCAGAATATACCTCCACACTGATACCAGCCAAATATGTGGGTAGTCCTCCATCAGCGTTGCAATGAAACAGAGGCCTTACCAGCACTAGCCAGTGCATAGGGGTATATCATGTGTGACCTTCCAACAGCTTGCACACACATTTCTTTGCAGTTCTAGATGGTCATACTTGAAGGTGCGAAGCACCATAAAAGTAAATTCTGCCAGGCAGAGAATGACATCCTGCTGCAGGCCATCTGTGATCATGGTTAGCAGATGCTCTGTCATGAGAGATCTGACCAGGCCTTCTATATACATGTCTGGTGGGATGTTATAGGGAATATCAATATCTTTGGTGGTCAAAACTGGAAGTATGCACAAGTCCAAAGAAGAGTCAGGGTCACAGTTCCTGACAAAGGAGTGAAGGGTCATGGGGGAGCTGCTGACAGAATCACTTATGACAGACATGCAAGAGTTCCTGCCATCTTTGTTTGGGGGATCCAGACAGTTCTGAAATCTATGGTGGGGTGATAGACATTGGTGCTGAGCTGCACATCACACTTTTAATCAGAGCCATACCTGGCTCATCTAGCACCCAGTGACCATTCCCAATATAGCTCCTCACTTATCACCTTGTCAGTTCTCCAAGTGAAGAGCTATAAAAACAAAAAAAAACAAAAAAACAAAGCAAAACAAAGGTACAGAATGAAAGAACTGAACTCCTGTACTTCTTGATTGTGCCCCCTAACACTTTGTACCTAGGGAGGCTACCCTTTTCACCCCACCCTTGCTCTGCTACTACTGTTGTTATCCATCACTCATGCTTACATTGGATATGTCTGAAAATAAGATGCTGTCTGTGTTACCTGTCCAATTCAGGGTCATAGAATTTACAAGCAATACTTTTTTTGTTTTACAGGCACATCAGGCCGGCAGGTCCAAAGACAATCTGCCCAAAGTAAGTTGAACATTAATTCCTGTAGTACTGTGTTATATAGGAATAATTTCAGCAGACTGCAGGTATTGCAGAAGGGTTAATACTTAGACTGGGTAATGTTTTTGGTGTTTTCACTGCCACTGTGTTACTAGGGTCCTCCTCTGTAGATACAGGCTTGTCTGAAGTTGGGGAACCAACTGGCTGTGATGATGATAATAGTCAAATCCCAGCACAGCTGGGGATCATTGTTTTAGTTGTTGACTCAGGTAATGGCTTGTGCACATACCTCTCCCCTTCCAGGTACACATTTCTAGAGTCTGTGCAACCAACCCCCCAGACCCAGGATGCCAGCTGGGTTAACACAGCTAAGCTTGACACATGAAACAACAACATAAACCCATGATGCTAACTGCTACATTAAAGTGGCATCATCTCTAGTGGCACAGTCCTTCTTGGTTGCCACTAGCTCCACTGAGTGAGACAGTGACCTTGGAGGGCAGCATACTAGTGGCCAAATATGCCATGGGTATCATCCCATTCCTTAGCTGAGTGTCTTGAGGCTGATTTTCAGAATTTGTACAAGACCATAACATAAGGTCAGGCAGAGATCAATGAAGACATAGCTGAGTTGGTTTGTGGGTGCATAGTCTGCATAAAGACCTGTGGAAGTTAATGTATCAGATGTGCAACATAAACATTTGGCTTAGTTGGTAAGCAATATGTGCCCTTATATGGCCACACATCACAGCCACTGCACTTACCATGGTTTATCCACCTCTACCTTTGGTGGGAAGGCCCACAGTGGGATGGGAAAGACACTATCTAGAACTCGTATTGCACTGTATCTAATACTGAGGACACTGTGGGGTGACATGGAGGTACATACAAATGAGGTGTTCATGCAGAGATCACTCATTACACAACTCACAGTTTCTACGTAAGGAATATTCCAGTCTATGCTTGTGCTGTAAATTATGCCTATAACCTCCCCAGGGGAAAGCACCCCTGTGGACAGAGATGCACATGGTCAGCTCATATATTTTCTGCTCTAGAAATGTTCACCAGAGACCGACACAGCACTGCATTATTTGCTGGAGCTGTGTTTCTGCACATATGCACACACAAATCTGTAGAGTCCAAAGTCACCCTGTCACAAGAAAATGGAGGCATGACACCCTTCTTGGTCAATCTTCCCAGCTTCCAAACATAGCATTACCCCCACACACACACACACACACACACACACTCATAAAGACACAGACTGACACAAATACACACACACACACACACACACACACACACACACACACACACACACACACACACACACACACACACACACACACACACACACACACACACACACACACACACACACACACACACACACACACATACTGCCTACTATTGTCACTTATCACTGTGACTGTCCCCACCTGTGAATATAATGACAACTGTGCCCGACCCTCAGTTCTTTGTTACATGGGTAGCCTGTGTCTGATGCACAATGTGGCCAGCTTGTGCATAGTACAGCACTGCCAGGGTGTAGCTCTGCATGCATCATTTTACTGTTCCTGGTGATACTTATAAACCAGATGCTGCCTTTTAGCCAGTGCCATGGCATACTGCACCTGCCTCTATCTAACATTGTCATCACTTGCAGCTGGCTCCTCCACAGGCTCCTTACCAGGCATCTCCTCCATTGTGACTAGAGGACTTTCTACTCTAGAATGTCTATCCCCTACTGTAACTGTCTACATATCAATATGTAGTGTAACACTGTGCACAGTGCACTGATTTTATTGAATGTTCCTGTGTCATATAGCAGTGTACCACTAGATATATTCATACAGTGAAAACTCAGGTCTGTCAGTGAGTTCCCTTTCTCCTGTATTGTGCATGGAAACCATACCTCCCACATGCTGCAGCATGGCAGCAAAGAACTGGTGATATAACAATGAGGTAGGATGCCAGAGGTACACCTACTATGTCTCCCACTGGTCACTAAAAGGTCCCTGTAGCTAATATTCTTGAAGGTGCACATACCTTGGTGAACACAGGGATAGGGTTTTCATGCAGCCCATGGGTCTGCATATGAAGGAGACATATTGGAAACAGTTCTTGCATGGTACCTATCCACATGATTAGGTGCAGAGAGATTACATGGTGCTACCAAGGGTGATAACATCTACCTTTATGACTACCAGCGGTGACAACAGCCTTTTTGCATACACGTATTCACTAATGCAGTCTGTTTCTCATAACTCTAGATTTTACTGCATTCAATAACTCTGACAGGAATGTAACTCTTATTGAAATATATAGGTTTCTGAACTATTTTGCTATATAGTTACACCCATTTGCATCTTCCATTGCTCTTGTTTTAATAATGTGTTTCATTATCATGTCATTATGTGATCTCCCCTCTCTGGGCCAGTAATCAAGGAGCCTGAATCCTCACCACTGACACTGGAGAGGGACGTTCAATTGGAACAAACACACAGTATTTCCAGATGCAGCTCTGTGCATCAAGCACAATTTCCCTTAAGAGCACACAGGGAAGACACTCAGTCCGGGGTCTGGATTTCTCTCCCTGTCTCCCTCCAGGTCCCCATTAAGACTCCCCACTGGCAGAATTATAGAATTGAGTCCTCAGCTGAGTGTCCAAGCTATGTCTTCCAGAACCCATTCTGTGAAACCAGTGCTTCATGTCCCTGCTCCAAACAGCTGACACATGCACTCTTGAAGATTTGATTTTCACACACACACACACACACACACACACACACACACACACACACACACACACACACACACACACACACACACACACACACACACACACACACACACACACACACACACACACACACACACACACACACACACGCCTGGGAAAGGTTGGCACAGATTTACTTGCTATGCCCCCTTCTGCGAGACTATAAGGTAATTACTGCCACCAGACACTCCAAAGCCAGCTACTGTAAGGCTCTTACAAGGGTACCCAATTATACTGAGTGAAATTAATACTAATACAAATGGTAGTGTTTTGACCAATGCAGTAAGGCTTTCAGGAGTGGCCACATTGTCACTAAATAAATATAAGTACTCTCAAAGGTTTAAAATATTCTCTAAAGGACCAGCACAATGAAAGGTTTAAAAATATTAATAATAAATGCCGAAAGAACATGAAAATACTAAATATCTATTTACAATAAACACCAGAATTGCATCACAGAAGATAATAAAATAACATAGATGAATAGAGTCACAACAGATACATAAAAATAGTACTTAACTAATCTCACTATATTTTCCTGACTGAAAGAATTACTATTCTCTGGTCACTTACTAGAGCAAGGCAGGATGAAGTAGGTGAGGGATCCTTCTAATTCAGGTTGCAAAAACGGGGTGTTCTGAAACTTCAGTTTCATCTAGTATTAAAATATTACAGAGCCTGATTACAGAATGACTTCACACACATCCGGTCGTATGACTTCTAGTCTACTACCCCCTTGGCTAGAAGTTTCCAAGATTTAGCACATATGTGTCAATAATACACACACATAAAGCTTTGCTAGGATCTGTTGCAGCTTCTGGAAGTCATAAAACAATTTCAAACTTCTACCCTTCCAGAGTAGCAATTAGTTCACTGCTAAAGACAATACAGAAGGCTTCCTAGTACTTGTTTTCCCAGACATTTTGCCTCTGGTTGCAATCAGAACTATAAGATACAATCTTTATGGCCTAAATTAAATAATTTAATTTCTTACTACTTTTCAAAGTTAGGTGGACTGAGATTAATGTTTTCTCTTCCTGTATTCTCTGTTAAAACATATACATATAAAAATAAATAAATAATAAAAATAAATAATATAATACATTTAATCAGTTACAATACAGTCAGGACCCACTGCTGGTAAATTTTTTAACACAAGCAACTTTACAAATACATTTTTCAACATAAGCATCTGCACAAATCAATTTGATATACAAATGACATAATTATTTACAAAATTCCAGCTAGCTATACTGGCATAGGTTACGCATCCACTGCCCTATTTCTCCTGGCATAGCTGGCAATACCTCACATTGTCACACATTATATCACCATCTGCACATTGTGCAGGTTACAGTATTTCTTGGATGCTGCAATCGTGCTCATTGTGAATGGGGAATGTAGCCACTCTTCTCACAAGATTAAAAATCACACTGCAAAAACTGCTTCAGAATCCTAGGAATTTGCCGTCTCTTGTGGTGTGTTTTTTATTTGTTTTATTTTTTCCTTCCCTTCCATTTTTACCCTCATTAGTATGGTTGGCCCTTGCTTTTAAGCTTTGCTTTCTGTTTCATATTTCCTATATTTTGATTACCCTGTTCATTTGCTATTTTGTCATCTCTTTCTCCTTTTCATATACTTTTATTATACTCTCAGCATGTTCTACTTTTTTCTCATGTAATTAGTTTCCTATACATTTTGACATTTCATCACCTTCATCCTGCACTGTTTCTTGCTGCCGTCTAGAACATTACTGCCAAGGCCCAGTTACCTCTCACATTGTTTCATATTCTCTTCTTAGCTCACAATCTAAATATTTTCTTTAGAGCTATGCTCTTGACGTGGCCTCATTAATTGCTTTTTACTATGGAAAAGGCAACCCTGGGATTCACAAAGGCTTACTATAATGCAAAAGCCTTAACTTCATAGGTTTCCACATCACAGAAAGCCTGAGCTATCCAGAGAGCACTCTTCCACCTCTGTTTCTTAGTGGCAGTATCCAAAGCACAGACAGTGGTCTTGTTGGGAAAGCCATATGCAAATGTTGCAGTCCAGGAGAGCTGTAACTGCAATTTAGCCTGGATTTCTCCTCCGAGAAATGGCACTGGAAAGAGATTAACATGGAGGAAAAAATGAATGCTGACTTTTCATAGCATTCAACCATTCAGCTCTGTGGAAATTGTTGTGGCTTATAGTGTGCTGACAGGTAGTTATCATGGAGCTGTGGGTGGTTGGTTTGGTGTGTGTGGTGTGTGTGTGTGCTTGTGTGTGTGTGTTTTGTGTGTGTGTGTGTGTGTGTGTGTGTGTGTGTGTGTGTGTGTGTGTGTGTGTGTGTGCGTGTGTGCATACGAGTGTATATGTATTTTCAGAGGTATGAATGCAGCTGTGTGTGTGTGTGTGTGTGTGTGTGTGTGTGTGTGTGTGTGTGTGTGTGTGTGATGTGTATATGATCTGAGGAAGACAGCAGTCGAAAGCGCTTATCGGATATCTTCAAGGGACATTTTTGAGCTTTTTTATTTTTCATTCTATTTTCAAGTCAAAGTTTTATTCGTACTGGAACACTTGTGGATTTCATTGACTGGCCATCCTTGGGTGGATTTTCTGTCTTTTTTCTGCTAATATTGACTGTTTTTGTGACAGACCACCCTTAGCGTTTGGGAGTTATTTATGTGTGTGTGTGTGTGTGTGCGTGTGCATGCGAGTGCATATGTATCTTCAGAGGTATGGATGCAGCTGCATGTGTGTGTGTGTGTGTGTGTGTGTGTGTGTGTGTGTGTGTGTGTGTGTGTGTGTGTGTGTGTGTGTGTGTGTGTGTGTGTGTGTGTGTGTGTGTGTGTGTGTGTGTGTGTGTGTGTGTGTGTGTGGGTGTGTATGTGAATGCTCGTGGGTTCACATGTGTTTGTGTATGAATTGCAGGTGCCTAAACTAGTGTGATGCAAGAGCTAGTAAGAAGAACACTAGCATGGTCAGGTTTGATGGCACACTGTTTGATTCAGACACATGGTAATTAACCTCTAATGAGATGATTCTTTTTTCACCATTACTCTGTCTCTGAATCATGCTTAGCCAATTAGTACTGGCATCGATAATTTCTTTGAATCTCAGGGCACATCTTTTGATCTGACATTCAGTGCTTAATTTATGAAGTCTTTCAAATATATAACACCTTTTGGCTCTCCAACATAAATTAATAAACCTTTGTCTTGCATATTGAAATTGTACTTGGTGAATACTGTACCATTCCTTTATATTCATTTGACATAAATTCCATTTTCATCCTACAGTTCAAAATCTTAATTATTTAATATTTTGCACACCCTTTACTATCTGTCTTTTACCATAAAAACTCTTGCTATATGTTTGAGTTATGCAACGTCTTATTTCTCAAATCTGTTATCATATGAGAAATAGCTCAAAAATGAATCCAGTCCCTTACAGCATGCACTTGTACTTTTAGTGATGAAGTCAGATTCTTACACATCTATAATCTTCATGTGGTTGCTTCATACCTCCCTCCCCAAGTAATAAATATGTGCTGTTTTCCTCATAGGTACACATCTCCCTATTTTTTTGTTTCTGTCTTCTTCTGTTTATTGCAGTGCTTGTGTTTCCACATGTAAAAACTGTTACTACAGTTATACAGCTTGCACTCAACTTTGCTGTATAATCTTTCCTATTGTGATTTTTGTAATGTTCCTCTTCCTGAAACCATATCATCGCATGTTCACATAACTCTTCTCTAGCTTAAGCATCGCTTCTTGGGCTACACTTTCTATTATTTTAGAAAATAATGTCTGTGGAGGACTTGCTAAAGAATCTTCTGATATCTTTAACAACTATTATGTGCATAGCCCAGCTGTTGTATGCCTTATGTGTTTAAAATGCAGTGCCATTACTCCATCTTTTCACTGCCTTCTCTTGTCCCAGTTTATTTCACTCTTCATCAGACGAGCAGGAGGGTTGCTCTGATATTCTGGCCACATTTCCTTTCTAGGCCTTCCCTGAAAACCTGCCATATGTCTATTGGAGCTAAACTGGTCAAACTATAGTACAAAAAAAAATAAACAAATAAATAAACAAAATAAATGTATTTCTTCAAAATGGCCTATTCTGTTCAACTGGATTTGGGAACATGGGAACATACTAACCAAGCAATCACAGGGACCACAAGTTGCCTAGCCATATACACCTTTAAGCAAACAAACTTAAAAGTTCTTGTCACCGTTTTCAAACATTTAAACCTTCCAAATCAAGCTGGAGTGTACGTAACTGTGGTGTAAATTTGTATCCGTCATCCACTCATCAAGACCAAACTTAAAGATAGCTAAAGCAGTACTTCATTTCATCTGTAGTGGCAACGTATT